>NW_010105294.1:152888-201285 GCF_000699245.1 Pterocles gutturalis | reverse complement strand
TCACTGAGACTGTTCCCCAGAGTCCTTTGACTTCCACAGAACTCCACATTTCATCAACAGCTTGCTTCACTGGACATTTTTTTCAACACTTTTCACTTGGGCAAACTTTTTTTTTTTTTCTCCCACCTCCTCCTCTCCCCTCTACTCTCTCTCGCAGAAGCTGTTCCAACGGGAGCCTGCAGTCAAGACTCTGAGATTGTTTTGTTTCCACTTCCATGCCAGCCTGGCTGATGCCATTACCTTGGCTTTGGAAACGGAGTTTGGGCTCACAGCCAGCTGGCATCGCTTCAGTAGCATTCTCCTTTCTGGAGCTTGGCATATACCACACCAACAAGACACTCCTTGATAGGTTGCAACACTTTGTGGGAAAATCAAATTACTTGACAACCTCCCTTTCAAGTTCACAGTGGTGCACACCAGAAAATGAATTAAATATTTTCTTCCTGCCACATGCAATCAAGAATCACAAGCTGCTCGCTTTCGTTCTGGTTTCTGGTTTTGGTTGGGGATGAAGGGAAAGTTTGTTTTTTTAATTACTACTTTTTTCTTTTTTGTAAAAAAAACAAATGCAAACCACCACCACCACGCCCCAGTCAATGAACCAAGAACGGCACAATATAGTGAAAGACGGGAGAGGAACAACTCTGGGGACAGAAGCCCCCATCCATGTGGACTAAAATTCACTGCTTTGGAAAAGTCAGTGTAATAATTCCTGTTGGGAGGACAGCAGAGAGGGCTAAAGAGAGCATAGGGAATTGCTCCTCTTCTGCATGGTGTAAATTAATTTAAGAAGAATAGCTGCACCAGTACAGAATACATCCCTGCCCCTGTAAAGAGGTCTTCAAGCCCAAGTGGCACCAGTCCTTCTGTTGAACCTGTGCTGGTGCTTGTTACTGCTCACCTGAATTGATAACAGTGACAATTTTTTTATCAGACAAGCTTCTTTAGGTATCAGCAATGAAATCTGTGGATCCATTTCACACCAGCTTCTAAAAACTACTAGTGAATGACTTTTATCTTTTAACCATCACAGGCAGAACTGAACCAGTGACAGATGACACTCTCCGCGGTTTGCCCCACGAACGACAGAGGCCCCCCACTTTCTGAGCGAAGCTTTGCAGTCTGACACCAGCGCCTGGAACACACCTTAAGCTGCAGGGAAAAATGCAGCAAAGAGGCACAATGCTCAAATCCAAACCCCCATTAGCTGCTCTTTATGAAATCCTACAGCTCTCTGACTTGCCCCCTTGTCAGGATTACTGCTGCTGCTTTGAGCTGTGTGGAGCACAAGCCACTGCCATTTGCCATCTACTCTACAGACACCTGCCAAGGCAGCAGCTCCAGAGGAAGAGGCGATGGATGGAGACATGGAGCCTGTTTCCACCTCGAGATACATTATACTGCATCTTTGGCACAAGCCCCAGTTAAACATGCTTTTATTTTCCTACACCTAACATCATTTCAAAATGAGATGGCTTAAAACAGCAACCGGAGAACTCTGATAGCGCAAGGATGGGGATGCTTCCTGCAAAGGATCTGCGCTCTACAGGTGGGAATTTGTTTGATGTCAGGATCTTCTAGGTTTATTTTAATGGTGCTCCCACTCCCACCATCCCATTCCCACCAGGCTCCAGGCAGAGGTAATTGAGGAGGAGGAAAAGCTACAAGAAGGGAGTATCGGTGGAAGAAGCGGTACGAGGATGTTACTCTGCTGGGTGTGATGCACTCGAGCGCAGCTGACAAATCTAACTGCAGGAGACTCTCTGATGCTCTCTCCCATTACCGCGCTACTCCCTAGAGCACCAAGTGCCCTATATCTGCACAGAGCTACGAGCCAGAGTTTTCTGAACACAATGCCAGGGTTAGTCAGGAAGAGCAACAACAAAAAAGTCTGACAACGGGAGCAGACTCGGAGAGGGCATTTCCAAAATGAAACAGGCAGCCATTTACTGTACACACAGAAAAGCTCTGCCAGGCTGGCACAGACAACCTAAAAAACCCAAAGCTTGTGAAACCAGATGGTATAAACACGGGAACTTGTGCCTATCACCACCAGCTCGCCAGTTTGAATACAGGGACATGATTAAAAGCTGTTGAGGTGGCTGTGACTGAAGTCGCCGCTATCTGTTGGCTCTCAGGTTGGGTTCAGTGAAACGTATCTGCTGCGGCTTATTTCCAGTGGAGAGCTGGCCCACGCAGTATAAAATCATGGTTTGCATTGCTCACCTTCTGTCTTGAGTGAAGGTTGAATGCAGACGGGAACAAAAACTAGCTGTTCACCCCAGAATTCCACAAAACATCAATATGACATAAACAAAAGGAGTAATGAAGACAAAAGGAGTAATGAAGACAAAAGGAAAAATGCCAAAGGAAATCCAGGAAGAGATCGCAGGTAAGAGGCACAGGCAGAGGAACAGCACACGGCGTGGAAATGTCAGATGTGCCTAAACGTGCAGTAATTGGCTTTTAATTCCCACTGAAAGGAGCCCTACAACTCTCAAGTGACTCTTTAAGGGTCAAATTTACTGCTGAAATATTTAATTGACAAGCAGCTACAGAATACAAGAGACAGAAAACATAAAGAAACCGTGTTTTGGAACTCCATCAATAATAAAATCCATAAAAATGTTTTTCACCCTGTCAGGATGTAGCCAGTGACTGTATTTAGGAATAATATTTCTCAGGTGATTTTGCTATAAATTAATCTAATTAAATGAGAATAATTTTCGGTTAACTGAATTGCCTTAAACATAGAGGTTCTGATCCACAGAAATGCATCTGGGTAGGGGAGGGGCTCAGCACCTGGAAGGATCTGACTTGAACTTACCTACTCCTTTACCTCGTTAAAGCTAGCACCATGTTCATTTTAGGCTATGCTCCCTTAAAAGATGGATTAAATAAGCAGCTGCCAGATTTACACCTCTTGGCCCTTCATCTGTTATTACATATACAGACACTTTTGTCTTTTAACCTTATCCAAAGATCTTATTCCCATGACTAATTCCTAGTCTAGAACTTTTCTCTGAGGAACTATTGTAGATATTAAATATCCAAAATTCATATAGGATATACATCCTACACAGAACATTCCTGATCTGATTCTGATACAAAATAATGAAGATTCAGGTGTAGATACCAGGAGCTGCTCATTCAATATTAATTTCCTATAAAGCAGCAACATTCCCAAATTAGATTTTGCTGCTTCCATGTTTGTTGTCTAGAATAATTCTAGAAGGTAGCAATGAAAAGGGGTGCAAACCCAAATTAAGTAAATTTAGGAAAAGTTCTAAGTAATAACATGTGATGCAAGACACTACTCATTACCTGCTCCAAGTTTGTCAGTGCAGCCTAAGCCCACCTTGGTCCATTCATACCCCAAGGAGATAGGTAGTCTATCCATCACCACCAGATCAATATGAGACATCCGGAGACCAGCACAAATACCACGTTCATCTCCAAACACATGAAGTTCCTAATTCATACGTTTATTTGTGAGATCCGCCTGTCCAAACCTCCAGAGAATGTCTTCACTTTTCTAACCTTCTATCAAAAGGAGGACCCTGAGCGCCCAGTCTACCAGCAATCATCAGTCACCGTAACCGTCAACCTTCACGGCGAGGCCATCTCCTGCCTACAGAGCAGAGGGTCTACAGCACAGCCAAGATCACTCTACCTTCATGGGGATCCCACTTCGCTGGGCGTAAAACTGGTCAGACCAAAGCTTTGGCACCATTTATATTTAGCAGGGCTTGAGCAGACTGATTGCCCTGCCTTTTCTGAAAAGATCTCACCTTCACCGTGTGCCTTGAACCCCAACAGCAGGGAGGCACTGGACGATGAATCCCTCCCAGGACTCAGGCGTCTCCTCAGCGCTGTGAGACTAGGTCAAACACAGAGCAAAAACTGCCTGCTGCCTCATTTCAATATTCAGTGAACACTGCAAAGATTAACATTTCCTCTCTTGAATATCTAAATATTTGCCCACAATCCCCCTGCTAATGAGCAAAGACAAGTGCTGGTAAGTGGCAAGCAGCATTAAGCCTCGAGTCAATCAAACGCGTACAACAGGCCCTTCAGCACCACCACAAGGCCCACGCGAGTTACATTCAGAGCTGGTGGCTTGCAAATGGCCCTTCTCTCCCGCTAACTCTCCCCCCACCATACATCCACACACATTCCTCCCTCTCCTTTCCTCTCCACCCCCTTTTCCGCTCCGTAACCCACTTGGGGGCATAAAAAACTGGTACTGAGAAACCTGCCAACTGCTTTAGACTTTGGAACACAGGCTCCGGTCTTGTCAGCTCGGAGCCTTCCACACAATGGAAAACATTACACATTTCGCTAGCTAATGACTGCGCTGCTCATTTACATGTCGTAGGCAAATACTAACAAGGTCGCAGCCAGAAAAGTGCGGTCAGGAGCTGCTACTGCTCCTGGCAAGAGGTGAGTGCCTGGAAAAGGGCTGCACGGGAAGCTCTTTAAACACCTTGGAACATGTGCTAAGCCGCTGAAGTATGAGGTGTGGTGACAGCAAGGTGTTGAAATAGTGCTTTTAAAACCTGCCAGTCATCATTAACACATTTCCACCGAGTATTGGCAGCCAAGTCAAAGCCAACACCTAGAGCATCTTCTTGAAGGGTGGGTGGGGAGAACGGAAAAGGAAAGGGAGCAGGTGTGGGGAGGACAAAGGAAGACTATAGAATCACACAAAAGGGGGTTTTCCTTCTTCCTCTCATGCTCAGAAATTTCCACCCTTGCTTCCCAAAGAGGCAATGGGGTTAGTTGCTCTTCAAGAGCTCCAGTGTCAATTGTCTGGGCAACCTGCAAGGGGAACGGTGAGTTACCCCTGCCTGTCTCCTCCGGGAGGTTCTGCCACTGTCCTTGTTGTCCTTGCTCCTCTGGGGATCAGGTATTCCTATTACTAGTGGGTTCTGTGAAGTAATTACCACCAGGCTAGGAGGAGCATGCTTGTAACCTCCCATGCCAATGGCACGCCCACATTATTTCTTCAGTAAGTTTCAATGAGAGACTGAAACTAGATTACCTGGGAGCTGTTGAGTAGCCAGCAAAGAGCTGTCAGCTTGAATGGCCAAGGCTACCCACAAAGAATCCCTAACAACACACGGACAGGCTCAGACCAGTGCTGCTCAGGTGGCATCGTCTCTCTTACATGGCTGTAGACAGTATCGGCCCAGGCAGGGGTGCATCAATGCCAAGGAAAGGAGCTGCCACTTGCCCAGGCACCCCCTGTACACTCACCCAGGTTGACTCTGCTGCTGGCACCACCGCTGAGCATGGAGGAACCCAACAGCAGCTCCTTAGCTGGAGAGCCAGGGCAATGGCCGTGCTCAAATCTCCTGTTCTCCTGTGACTCCTATGCCCCCTGCAAAGAGACACAATCCAAATTCTGGAATAATACACACTTGCTACTTCTTAGTTCAACAGAATTTGTCCAATTTTTTTTATTTCCTGATTTTTTTGTCAAAATTTTAATTAATATTTTTTCCTGTTGCATGCATCATAAGATTAGTTCCAGCTTTCAAAAATATTCTCTTTCTGACTTCATACACCCAGCTACTTCAGAGAAGACCCAGTTCAGCAATACAGACAAAACCTTGGGCAAAATTGCAGTAGCCACGATCTTTTCCCCAGTATGAAGATTTTTTTTTTAAATTACCCAGCACTATGAAGTAGCTGAATAGAAAAGTTTGTGTGAATTAGAAGAAAACAGCCCTAACTAAATATAATTCTATCTAAGAGTCTAAAGCTGCATCACGCATCGAAATCTTAAATATTTATTTGAAATTATGCACCCTACTTATTCCATATTCTAAACCTGTGCAGCAGCGAGGCTGTAATTGTAATGGATTTAATAAAAGCTATCATATTCCATAATTTGCAGGAAAGATTATGCATAGCCCCTAGATGCAACTAAGAATAGCTAAGTTTCTTCTTGTTGGTGATTATTCTAAGAACAAAAAGGAAAGAATTTATCCATCTCTCTCTGCTCCTTTTTCTCCCCAAAGTACTCAAGAACCACCATGTCCCACTGAAGTGCAGAATGCTCTGTTCCCTTCTCTTCATGAGCTTCAGAGCAGTTATTTCATTAACCCTTCACAAGCACAGCACTCCTCAGTATTTAGCAATTTTTACCCTAGGTTTCCAGGAGGTCGCTATAAGTTAGTGATTACCAGTGCTACCCCAATTTCCCCCCCAAAATCCCGGCTTCTGTGACTGTGTTGCCAGTACCTTTGCTGATTTCCCTCCTGAACTTTTGGGCCCATGGTCCGATCTTGGACAAACCTGACAGAGGGGCAGAGGTTTCAAATGAAATAAAGGGAGTAAAAACCCAGCAGCTTCCCTGTCATGAGCAGCAGCAGCGGGGTTCCAACCCAAAAGCTCCAAGCAACACATTTTACGCTTTGCCCAGCACCACTGCAGTGGGGGACGCAGCGAGGACAGAGATGTCACGAGCCATCAGAGTTGTAAGACACAAGATACAAGTCCATGGGGAAATCAGGCTTCATTAAATCTGCTGCTCATGCAAGAACTTATTTCTTTATTCATTTGCTTTCTTATTCACTTAAACTTAGTAAAAGTGAAGCACTAAAGGATAAAAAAAGCTAGATTTTCAAAGGTACTGAATTACCTTTAAAAAAAGCCTAAGCAGAAGTGACTTGCTTAAAGACACAGAGTGAATTATTGAATCATCCAGCATCCAGATTTTTAAAAAAATCACTAGAGCTTTTTGGTTAATTCTTATCTTACCTGCGGTTAATCATTACTGGAGAAGAAAGGTGAGAATGGAAATAATTAAAAAAAAAAAGTCAAACCCCTTCTTTAGAGCCGGGGAGATGAAAATTGACATCCAAGTTTCTCCTTCTCTTGCTGTCTCTCTTACACTTGCATACACTTACATACACACCTCGTAAACACGCTCCATCAGCGTGATGGATATATGCCACACCTGTTCCCAGCCCCCTCTAGGGAGGTTTCCCTCATCCATCTTCAAGGCAGGGACTGTCTCTTCGTTGTATGTCTTCAGAGTCCTTAGCACAACGACGCTGGGGCCTCCAGGCACTATCATGGCAATAAATAATCATAATTCAGGAGTGTGATGCTTTCACATCCCAAACTTACATTCTTCTGAGCATCCCACCACACATACATACACAGCCCCCTCCTTCTCCATGTCTGAATTTGACCTCTGCTCTCATTCAAAGCTGAAAACCCCTGTTTCTGCAGGGGCTGAGGTTTGCTGGGGGATTCCCGGAAAGCTCACTTGGGCTGAGGCTATTCCTGTGAAGCCAGGTGGGATGGGATGGCCATCAATCTGTTCACACCTTGTCAACAAGGGGCCTGATCTGAACACATCTTCCTTTAGCTTTAGGAAATTAGCACAGATGACGGCAAGGAGCAATGACAAGAAGCTGTGCAGAACTGAAGAGCCAGTGAGGAACATCTTCCCCATGAACAGCTCAGTACATCACTAATTAAATACTAGGACAGGGCGCGACGGAGAGGAGTCTTTCTCTACCCTTAGATTTGGGGCCACCCTAAGAATCTGGAGGGTAGTTGGTAGGGACTCCCAGAAGAACCATCATCTCCTTTTTTCCTCCTGGGAGAGATGATAAACCCTGACGACTTTAACATGACTGTGTCCCCATAACTATGGTGCTGTGTCTGCTCCAGTGATGCCTTCACTCCCCTCTTCAAGTCTTCCCCTATCTTTTTCCTCCCCTTCATTCCAGCTTTATTCTCCTCCCCTCATCTGGTCTTTTCTCTCTGTGTTCAAACTAATGGTTTTACCACATGTTGGAAGGAGCAAAAGGAAGTGGTGAAGTGACAAATGGGAATGTTCATGCTTTAATTTATTATGACAATCGTGCCCGGGTCCACAAAGTAAACTGAGTCAACAGAGAAGGACTTTGTGCCAAGTTATTTATCCACTTCTCTAACTGGGGGACCTTTTTTTTTCCCAGCCAGCCATGAGACTGGTTAAACTCATCAACTTTATTGATGAGCAGAAGCAGTAGGGAATTTTTCTCACAAAATATGTTGTTGTTGAAAAACTTGGATTCATTCAAACCAAAACCTTTTTTCTAGGAATGGTTTGGTGTCACTAGATTTCCAGGCCCAAGGGAAAAGAAAAAAAAAATGGGGGAAAAAATCTGAAATAATCAAAACATGCTGCTTGAACAGTCACTGAAGACATTTGCTTTTTGTTCAGAAGAGCTTTCTGTGCAGTTTAATTAAATTTTGTAATGTTTCATTTTGATTTTTTCTTTTTCTCAGCTTTTCATAGAGATGACAAAACAAAACATTTCAAACAAAAAAACTTAACATTTTTTCCATCTAGTCTGTCAGCACATGACATTTTTCAGGATTTTCACTCCAGTCTGGCACAAGACAATTTTCCAGCGTTTCCAAATTTCCCGTCCAACCATACTCATGAATGCATCCTATTAACCCCACTGAACGTCAGCCCAGATACATGCAGCTGTCCAGTATGACCAGTGGACAAGTTTGCCCAAAACCTCAATTATTCCTCTTTGTAGGAAGGCCACAAGCCAAAGCTGCTGCCCAGCATACCAGCAGCAGAACAAGGCACTTGTTTCCTTACTGTCTCTGTCTCCTTTATTTCTCGAGTCATATGAACGGTCATTCCTGGGGAGGCCACAGTTCAGCCCAGTGTCCTGCACTCCCCTGTGCCAGTCAGTGTCTAGGAAGGACTCGCAGGACAGGACAAGCACCGAACGTCTGTGCTGCAGAACGGTCTGCCAACCTCCAGTAGTTATCATTTCAGTTTTCAGAGGCAGAAGAGGTTCCTTTGGATTTAACTACCCTCAAGAGACCTTCTTCCAGGGAATAGTTTTTTTTCTTGCACTTTAACCCTCTGGATTTTGTCTGATTATTAGAGTAAGACCAACCTCATGACATACTACCAGGAGCATTGTTCTCAATGGAGGTCATGGACTGATTTCTGTCTGGCACAGGTGAGTTCTCAGCTAGCTGCAGCATCTCATTTTCAGATACTGCTTTTCAAGGGAAAGGTAGATAAGAGTGGATAATATCCACAAGAGAGCAAAAGAAATGCTGAAGAACTTTAGAAACAAAACCTGCAAAGAGAGGTTGAAAGAACTGTATTTCTGCAGCGCGCACACGGAATATGAGCACAACGCCCTGCAGCCCTTCACGCACATCCTCCTGCAGCTGAGCAGGGACCTGCACGATACCCCTTTAAAACACTTTGGTGTCTTTCATACTGAATCACATTCCAACATCATGACACAACCTCCAGAGTAGCATTTTAACAACCTACAGTCGAAACAAGCGGGCATTGTTTGCCATCCTGCTAGTACAGATGCCCTTGCTATTGAGCTGGAACGTACCCACATCCGGGTGGAGGACACCAGGACTACCAGTATACACCAGGTCCGACAGAGCAGGATGGAGCTTTGATCCAACAGGGATATCAATCAACAGCACCAGTGTATGCCCATTCAGGCTAAAAGTCCCCAAATTATTTCTGTGCTCTCACGATATTTTTTGTTCAGAGGTTATAAACATTTCCTGTTGCATTGCAAGATGTGACATTGCATCTGCTGCTGAGCTCACCCTGCAGTGCTTCAGAAACTGCACCGAGTAGGACATCTGAAAGGCTGACCCACAGATCCAGGGGTCATCAGTGGATTTTATCTACTGATTAAATACATTTTGGTTAAGAGGCTTCAAATCATAATTCATTAACACCCAGGACACAGAGTGACACATGCAATCTGCCCATAAACAGAAAAATAACAGAGTTTTACTACCAAATACAGCTAAAACCTCCCCAGCTTCCAGCTGAGTGAACTACTTACTGGCTTTTACACAAATGACATTACTATACATGCTGTATGTGGACAAAATACTACTGGTATTAAGGACATGTTTTTGATCAGTCTATGTGGAGATCCCCTCACTGCTCCTGCTTCCCAGGCTGAAGTAAAGCAGAATTGAGGGAGAACCTACATGGCCATCCCATGCCCTCATCTCTGTTATCTTACCATTAATGCGAGGGGAACAGTTTGTATTTGTTGAAGCTTTTGTTTCAGATAGGGCACAGAATCGGGCAAATGCCTCTCAGGCCATATTTTCAAACTTTTCTTCAGATCTGTGACAGCTGGAAACCTGCGGGTATCTGTGGGGAGGGAAGGAAAATGAAAATTGAAACGTTGTTCTGAGGTTAGAGGTCAGATGTCTTCCATCTGCTGTTGGATTGCTACATCTGAGCCAGTAAACTCCATTTCATTTTATCAGAAATAGAAAGAAACTGGTATTTCCAGACCACACTTCACCTGACCTGTTTTGGATGGCTCCGTTAAGACAAATTGCCTCGGAAATGTCTTTTTCACCACTGCCGATGAAGTTAGCTCAGATGAAGACACCTACACTGCTGCTGTCCAAATCTGGACAGCTGAAACCCAGCTGTGTGCTGAGGGTCTGAGTCTGACAATGCTCACACTGGGCTGCTACCACTCCACCTGCACATAACTCCAGAGCACCATCCTCAAAAATTGTCCAGGACTGTTATTTACTGCAACCCAATGACAACATTTGCCTTTTGCTACATCTTTTCAGGAGACCTGTGAAACTGACCCTTCCCATTTCTGTTTTGCAGAAGTCCCAACATAACAAGTTTGACCTACTAGGGATTAAGAAAAAGTGTAACAGGCAGGCAGATTATACAGCAACTAACTAGTAAAACCCACACCAGTGCACTAGGTAGACCCTGGGTCTGATCACAAGTGACAAGTCCTTTACCATCTGTGTAACTTACTGTCCTCTGGAGGAGATGTTGGATTTTACCAAGTCCGTTAGCCTGTTGCCCAACCTATTGACCTGTTTCTCTGGCATGTGTGCAAAATGGCAAAGTTTACCTCTGGCACAACTTCCCTGAAGTTACAGCTCATATGGTGAAAAAGCAAAACACTGAAATAAGATTTGCTTCCCTCCAATAACACTAAAGAGTTATAGTTCATAACTTCCAACTGAATTCATTGTACAGCCAAGCGTTTCTAATGAATTTCCCTAATGATCATGCCTTAATGTTTGACTTCATTATGTCACTTTCGCAATAGCTAAACTACAGAAGAATGTGTCTTTCTTTCAGTAAGGATCACTCAACACTCACCCTTCTCTTGAAGTGTACAAAAGTGTTGGCCCTGGGGAAGCTCGCTCCTTCCCCAGCCTCTGCCCGAAGGAAGTGCTGGACAGAACAATATACCAGAGCTGGGAGCGGAGGAACTCCCAACTAGTCTTGCCCAAGCCTTTTCCCAAAAGGTTTCTTTACTTCACATATCCTAAACAATACCCTTTGGATATCCCAGACAATACCCAGGAAACGTAGCTACTCAAGTCCCTGCCTTTCCATCAGGGATGGTGCAGAAATGCATTCCTAGCCATTTACAGCTTTAAAGTGATGAAATCCAAGAGCTCTAGGCACTTACAGAGTTTCTTTAAAAAAAAGAAAAGAAATAAAGAAATAAAAGACCATTGTAGGGTTGAGAGACTCAGAATTAAAGATGCTCCTGACATTTTTTCCTGTGCATTACTCAGCCCAATCTGTTTAATGGGTCTTCATCAGTGATTGTGATTGCTGATTCGTGCTGGCGACATCATTCAATTGGACATGGCTTTGAAGCAGAAGAATAATTATTTCCCATCTTCCAAAAGACCATTTAATTCATGCTCCCCAATCTCTGGGAACAGATAACCCATAGCCCTTTTAGTTCATTAACTCTCTGGGGCTGTCATCAAAGGATTGTCAGCTGCTCAGGCAGAGGTTGCCCAGTGAAGAATTCGCAGAAGAGAAAAGTGGCTGAAAGCCCACAGTGTCCCTTTTACCCATGGATTCAGCTTGTGCATCTGCTACCACGCATCCCGCAACATCCAAACAGCTTCCCAGAAGGAAGGGGAAAAAATGGGGAGACACACATGACTTTTAGAACCTCTCCCTCTTTCTTCTACCAGAGCAGGATCAAGTCTGCGTCATCCAGCAGCTGCTGTACTAAGGAAAACTCAACGCCAACGCTGAAAGGCAAAGCAAAACCCAACATCAACAAAGCCCTGGGGAAAGCAGAGGTGATGCGACCAGAGAAGCAATACCTGTGCTGGTGCTCATTTTTTTTAGAGGAAGGATGACTCCACCACGGCGCACGGGGAACTCCAGCATCGAGACAGCCCACGCCTGAGGCTGTGCAACCAGCATGGACCACAGCGGAGGGGGTATCTGAGCTGGGCCACCTGCAGCAAACATGGAGGGCAAGTTAAGTAAAATTTGGTAGATCATTTTCTTACTTCCTTTCCTCTCCCACCACAAATACAAAGAAGGTTTGAAAAGAGGAAGAGAATAAATGAAAATCCTGCTTTAAAGCAAGAGCGGAGGCCAGTTCTGGGAGGAGCCCAGAGCTCTGAACCCAGCTCTCACACAGTGTTTTTCAGGACCAGACTTAAAAGCACTCTGCAAAGGAAGTAAATGCCGTAATTCCTCTTTTGTGGAACAGGGGAATCGAAGCTCCAAGTGACAGGAGAAAGCACATGCAGACACACCAAAGACCTACAGGCAGGCCGGGCACAGACATCATGCGTCCTGCACCCCCACCAACATTTGTCTCTTACCCCAGACACCTCTATCCCAGAATTTATTTCAAGCCCTGAGTGCACTTCGAGCTTTTTCTGTAAGATGGGAAATGTACAGACATAGCAGACAGAAAGCTTCACCTCTTTCGGATTATGAGTGGAAAGAATTTAGCTAAGAGGCTTCAGTAAATCAGCCCGAAGCCTCCTTTCCTCGGTTTATATTATTTATCTCCCTATCCCCTTGACCACACTAAATTCTTAAAGGCATCTTGGCAGTATGCAAACGCAGAGGGGGAGTTTACTGAAAGTACTAAACATGTTCTAATTGTTTTCTCCTGCACTACTCTGCTAAAACTCACTCTGCCGCGAGCGGAAGCAGAGGTAGACAATTACTGAGGTACTTCGAACCATCTCGCCTGTAATATATGGACAGTGGTGAAGTTCAGTAACATGAGGACCTCCTGAATTCATCTCTTCACTCTGCAACCATTTTGCCGTTCAGACAAGACCTCGTCTCACCTTCTCCAGCAGCACTAGAAGGACAATAACCTCGTGTCCCCAGTCACAGGATATTGCGAGGTTCACTTCAACAACACTCATTAAAAAGCTTTGAAAATGATAAAGTGTTATATAAATATTCAGTTGGATTGCAATTAAATTTTTGGCATCTGGTTTACATGTAAGTGCAGCAATACCAACGGTAAAAGTCAACACAGTCCTTTTCCCCTTTCTCTCACTCTCTTTCTTTGCCTTTCCTCAGCTATTCCCCAGATCTCTGTCAGTGTTCGCTGAATTTTCATAAGGGAAAAAAATTACTTCCTAAAACGTTCAAAAGCTTTTCCTCGGTTTGTTATTAGAGCAATTATCTAGCATAACACAGTGAAATAGCACAAAGTATTCTAATGGGAAACAAATGTGCCAAAGAAGTGACCAAACTTGGAATCTTTATTGAAAAATGAGGGGAAAGCGATTAGTTGAAGAGGCAGCAACGGAAAGATTTTCCACCTGGCCTTGGGCAACACATCAAACAGACCTCAAAAGGGTGCTATTTATAATTGTTGTCTGGCTGTCTATGGACCCCTGTCTGTCTGTCTGTCAGTCTAGTCTGCTTTCTCCCTCCGCCTCCTCTCTGCCACGTGTCCGCTCCGTGGGTTGTTTATACACTGCACTTGCAGCAGTGGGGGATCTGGAAGCACCTGAACCCGCAGAAAGGATGCTGATCTCGCACCCTTTTTACTCCAGAAGAGCTCTGTGGGGTTCAGTGGAATCACAGAGGCGTAAGCAAGTAGAAAATTATGTCCCAGACACAGTCGTTTCTTTTTTTCCCCGCATCTGCTTAGCTTCTCTCAGAGAGCAGAGACTTTCGAGCTGTTTGCATTACTACAAAAGCAGAGAGACGCAGACACAGGCGAGGGTTCACTGAATCGTATATAATACAGAATATCTTGTCTGGTCGTTTCCCTCCAATAACATCAGTTCAAAGTGGAGGCACAAATGTTGCCAGATCAAGAAGGTCCGATTTCACCTCCACTCTCCCCTGGTATAAATAGCTGTGCAATTTGTAGGTCAAAGGCCCATCAATCCCAGCGAGTTTGCTTTGGTGTAATTCAAGAAGCAATTACATTTTGCAAATATTGAGATGATTTATAACAATATCCAGAAAAGTTTTAGGACCTTTGGCATGACAAACAAAGGATGTGAAAGATTCATAAGAGCGACTTCTCACTACTCACTAATGGTCATTTATCACTCTGCTTTAACTGTTTCACTTATTCAGCTTCAATTGGGGAATAAAAACAACCCATTGAGTATCTAAATCCTCAGCTAGTGTAATTTCTCATAGCTTAGGATAATTTAGCAATAGATCTGTGAAGTAATAATGTGCAGCACATTGGCAAGGAGCACTATTCTTAGCCAGCCATTTGGCCATGCTAAGAGCTTCAGAGGCACACAAAAACCCACGAGCATGCCACAGCTTCATTAACCAAAATAGGGACTTTTGAAGTTCAGACATGAAAAATAAAGTCTGATTTTATCTCTGTTAGATTCCATTTGCCCAAAGATGTCCAAACCTCAAAAGGGGTCAGATGTTCAGTTCAGATAATCACACAAAGTTTGGGTGTGTAGTTGAAGTCTATCCAAATTATCCCAGGCTCTCCAGGATGAAGGATGAGAAGCCTCGTGAGAAGAGTTAAGAGACACCAACAGAAGCTTTCTGGTACATTCTGCTTTCACTCCGGTCATAAATACTTCAAGAGCAGCCTTCGCTGTGGTATTTTAATGTTTCCAGTCTCCAACTTCCCTCAGCTCTACTTAGAGCAATGCGTTTCTAAGTGCATCCACACTTCAGGTAAAATTCTCTGCCTTTGTTGGAGCGCAGTGTACAGCAGGAAGCATCTATCCCCTCACTCACCCTCTTTCCCATACAATCACAGTGACCCCTCCCGCCATGACAAAGCCTCAGGTATACAGAAAAAAACTCCAGAGAAGTAAGGGATGGGTATCATCCGCCTCATCTTCTTCACCTGGACAACAAAAGCCCATACGAGGAGAATCTGAATGGTTTTTCTCTTCCACCCTTGCAAGAAAGGGAACAAATTGCTGCTTACCTACACATACACATCCAGTGATTGGGAGCTTCTACATCCAAAGCTCCTTCAACCGTGGGAGTGAGGCCATGCACAGTGGTCTACTGGGACTCTGAGAGACTGGACCAAACACTCTTGCAAATCATAGAACCACAGAATGGTTTGGGTGGGAAGGGACCTTAAACGTCATCGAGTTCCAACCCCCTGCCATGGGCAGGGACCCCTCCCACTAGCCCAGGTTGCCCAAAGCCTCATCCAGCCTGGCCTTGAACCCCTCCAGGGATGGGGCATCCACAGCTTCTTTGGGCAACCTGGGCCAGCGCCTCACCACCCTCACAGGAAAACATTTCTTTCCAATATCTCATCTAAATCTGCCCTCTTCCAGTTTAAATACACTGGTGGTCAATGAGCCAGTGTTAGGGTTGACAGTAGCAGATGTTGTAAAACACTGGGGTCTTGCATTCTTAACCAAAGAAAATACTATATCCCACAATCCCAAATCATAATCAAGCTGCCATAAAAAATGACACAGTTTTGTTTAGAGTTTAGCCCAGAGAAAGAAGAACAGGTTTACGTCATTAGTTCAGCTTTACATTTCAGTAGCGCTTGGGACACTAACTCAGGGCAGGACCCCTCAGTGGCAGAAGAAAGTCCTGTCTCTGTGAGATTTAACACTTCAACAGTCATGAGCCAGAGAAAATGGAAGTGACTTGCCTATTGTCACACACAGCAGGTCAGCGGTAAAAACAAGACAGCTTTTGTTCTACTTCCCACCCAATGTTCCCTTCACATGAACAAACTGCAGGACACCAAGATGAAAAATACCTACTTCAACAGACCTGTTATTACATGAAGCTCACCTGCAACGAACCCGCTCTGATTTTATTCTGGATATACCTTTTGAGGGTACATCTATGCCTACGATGGGCATTCGCAGAATGCAGTTTAACTGAAGATGCCCCATTCTTAGCAGGAGTGGCATTCTGCACATCTCGCCCTGAGGAGCCGGACAGCAGGACCAAAATCCACCGTGATGCATGCAGTGAGCAAACAACCTTTGCATTGTAATTAAGGGGTGAAGGCAGCCCTCCCTACATTTTGTCACCCATTTAAGTATTCAAAGAAAGACAAAAACCTGGACCCAATCTCTGACCTCACAAAATCACTCTCTGAATAACTTTGCTGCAGAAGAGACTCCAGGAGTCAAGATTTCTGGAAAAGAATCATTTTGTGCCTGTTCACAACCCTTCACAGGTCACAGGTCAAAGCCTGTTTTTGTGAGTAACCTCCAACTTTATTACATCATCTTCCTCCCTCACCAACACACCCTAAGCCCCTTCCCTTTCCTCAAAACCAACCTCAGTAGCCTCCAGCCACACACCCCATCCTGGACTATGTACACTTCCACATCTCCCACTGAGGGGTGACCACGTACACAGGGTTTTCCAGGAGACAATGCCTTTATTTTCTCTTCTCCTGACACAGTTCATAACGGGATGTAATATGTTGCATGAAGCACAACAAACATCAGCAGCATCAACCCTGGTGGAAACCACAAATCTTGGACACACGTCTGGATTCTCCATTCCAGTGGCAGGAAGGCGGCTATGGCTGTATCACTGGCTGAGATGCTCAGACAGTCTTAATCAGCTTTCTGACCACTGTGTGCGCTCAGGCAAATCCTTCTACACCAAAAAGAAGTTTTCACAGTTTTCAGAATCACTTTGGAACGAATGAGAATACTGTATCTATACATTCAGATGCTTTAGGAAGTCAGGTACCCTGCACTCAGGTCCAAGCTCCACCACAGACTTGCTGAGCACGGCTGGCTGAGAAGCTTAGCTTCTGTTTTTCTTCAGACTCTGCCTTTGCCTCTTGTCTACGGGGACTGCAAGCTCTGTAGGACAAGAAAAATGTTTCCCTGAATGTTTGTTCAGCAGCCAGACTTCATCGTGGTAGGGGCTGAGGGTTACCATATAACGCAAAGAGCTGTTATCTAACCAAGCTGTCTTCAACCTGCTCAGGGTGGTGATTTACCGTCTGCAAGGGAGGTTCTGGTGGAGTGAACATATTCTGAACTGACTTCACACAGAGACCATTACCTCATCTGCTGGAGGCCGGCTCCATCAGGAGTGCAGCCTGCAAACCCTAAGTAGCTACCTAACTCAATAAATAAAGGAGCAGGATTTCAGTCACCTGTGAAGGTTTGTCTTTAAAGAAAATCTCCACCTTCCTCTCCCGTTTAGGGCCATGAGAAGGAATAGCAAAGTCCAGGGAATGAATTGTGAGTTTGTGTCCAGTTTTCCTGGTGCTGTTGGTTTTCCCTGATGGCAATGTGCACAGACCTTTGTTACTCTTGATAAGAATGTGAGCAGTACAAGATTAATATTAAAGTATCTGTGTTTTAGAGTTATTCATTGTGGGGTTTTTGGTCTGTTGAATAAATCTGGCAGCTTCTATGCATGGTCTCAAAGTACATTTCAAGCATTCACAAAACATGTTCCTAACACTTTCATAAATGAGAGTTTCATCATTGTTTCCAGCACTTGTATTTAATTGAAAGCGTCACGGCATGTGCATGGATGTCAGGACTAAGATCAGAAGTCACCTCACCCGTTTTAGCCAAAGCATAACCAGGTAATAACGACCTAGTTATTACCAGAGCTTAACTTAGGAAATCAGGGGAACAATTAGCTCAGCTCATCTGACCTTTCGCACATCACAGTCCAGAAAACCTTTATGAGTAACTCTCGTAGAGTGTCTCCTCCAGAAAGGCGGAGAAAAGGCCAGAAAGTTCCAACAATGAAATGCCAAGAAAAAGAGAACTGTCACTCTGCTGCCCTAACAACAAGCCCACCTTAGCCACGCTTTCCCAAGGGACAAGCACAGCTCCCATGGACAGGACTGAGGCTACGCTTTGCTCAGAAAAACTAACCAGGGAGCTAGGAGAAAAAAAGGACAATTTGCTCTCAACTGGAAAGAGGCTGCGGTCCCTCTGCCATGGCTACGCACCAAACAGTTGCCAAGCCTGGGAAGAAAAGCAGGAACAGGCTCCCAAAATTCTTCCACACGTACACAAGGCCCAGCAGAGTTTTCCAGCATGCACCCAACATGCTCCCACTGCTTCTCCTCCTCCCCCTCTGCTGCTGCAACCACTGAAGAGCTACCATGTGGATTCACCCGCTGGTAAGTACTACTGGGTTGCTACAGGTTTTCCCTCTTCCTTTCCACCAGCATTTATTGAGCAGATATGCTTCTAACCAGGAGTACATCAATAGACGGGCCCCTCTTGAGAAGCCAGTGAGCCCGGTACAGCACCAGACCCGCACACACCGCAGAGAGCTGCCTCTCCAACAGTTCTCTCCAACCCTTTCAACCACGCTCCCATTGTAACTCACAGCAGCAGCGGTACATGCTATTTCCATCTTTGATGGAAATGAACCCTGCTGGGTTACATAAACATACATAGCTCAAAAGATGTCACAAGTCTGACCTCTGCCTTTCCTTGCTGGATTTCTCAGTATATGGCGCTGGCTGTCGAACAGAATAAATGATGGGATGCACAGAGAGCAACATCAATGAGACCAAAGGAATTCTGGCCAAAAACAAGACAACAACAAAAGACACTGGAGATGATCTAAGGATGTCACTTGGCAACTTTACATAGTTATTGTCTTGTTTTGTATGCATTGGTTTTGAAAAGCTGATAATTGTTCACGTGTTCCAGTAGAGATTAGAAGAGCATTTGTGTTGGTATCAAAGGAGACAAAATCTTCTTCCACCCTTTCCAATAAGAGGGGCAACGTCTCTTCTTGTGTAACTCCGCTAAAACAATGGAGTTTTATCAGTGATTAATTTAGTCCATTGTTGTCACGGGATTAATGCCAAAACAGCGATAAATGCACTGCTGTTGCTAGCGTCTCGGGTGTGAGTTGCAAGGTAAATAATGCTCTGACATGGTCTCCCTTTCAGACAAACATCTGGATTTCTGCTGATGGCAATTTGGCTGCATAGATAATAAAGGCATTATTGTTGCAAAAACCATTAGAGCTTTCTATAGCACTGGCCGTATTCAAGTGACCTTCAGCAGAACCAATTTCAAAAGGTGGTTTTAGTGCGCACAGAAAAAAAATGAGAAGCACCTCATCACTGCTACTTTCCATGCCACTTACTGGAGTGAGGTTCTGCTACATCAGCTACCAGACAGCTCTATAGGATTCAGTGGTGAATATAGCCAGTCCCTGGAGGGTTCTATAGGTCTGACACAGGGAAAAGAACAATGTCTTACAAGTCTTGATGCCAGCAAACGTACAGAAAGAGCTGATGCGCCAGTACGAGGAATGCTGTACAGGTGCTTTGTTTCTATGATGGACATTCCCCGTCAGCTGTTATAACTCCACTGACAACAGCAGCAAGGTCATTGCTGATTTTCTAATGCTGTGAATTCTCATCTCATTAGGATTGGACTGAGACCGCCAACTCTCTTCACTCAAGTCAGAGATCAACATTCACTCATTTTTATCAGGAATTGGGTCTGTGCTGAAAGTCCGACCCAGTAACCAGCCCGCCGCTGCATTTTCAGCTTCCCAGGGAGTTATTTTTGCTCTTTCTCTATGGAAAAACACTGAATCAAAGAACTCTCTTGAACACATCATGTCTGACCCATGCACAGACAGTAAACTTTACATGAGAAATACGTTTTGTTTCTGCTGTACTACTTATTTTCCATCCTTATTTTGAGGTCTTTGCACAGAAGTCAAAGATTCAGGGTTTCCCGTGTGCTAGAGAACGCACTGCTGCAAGGACAGTGCTGCTGTCGGCATCTCTGCTCCCGGGAAACGGTTCTGCCCCTCATGCCTGGGATTAATCCATGACTCTGAGCAATTTCTAGTGTCTGTATGTTTACCCTCCGCGCTTTTCTCACAAGACACTGCTCCTTAGTTTCTATCCTCTCAACCGTTAGCAGCAAGGCTGTTGGCAGTGTCCCCAGCCTCCTTTCAGCACAGTGCCTTCCAGATGTTTCTGACCAGAAAAGGACCTTTGGGGACTTGTGTCTAAACTTCCTGTTGGGGTGAGAAAGAGATAAAAGAACTGGCCTCATCTGGACTGCTCTAATTTGATTCCCAAAGAGGGAAATCCCTTTTTATTTAACGCATCTTTATCGCCCCGAGCAGTGCAGCTGTGCAGTGGAATTAAACTGGGAGGACACCGCCGAGTTACACAGAGGAGCATCCTGCATGGGACTGCCCACAACCGTATTTTCCCACTGCTGCTCTCTCACCAGTCACAAAAAGATGCTGCTTCTCCCCTTGACATCGCTTTGAGGTCATTATTGGTTCTAGCATGAAAAGGAAGCGAGTTGTCAGTATCAAAACATAAACCATCTTAACTTATCACAGTCACAGCATGTTGTTAAGTCTTCAGCAAGTGTTTTCCAACTTCACACTGAAGTCGTGAAAGATGTCTTCGGACTCCCATAGTACTTTGGGGGGCGGACTGAAAGGGACTACTTCATCTGTGCATCACTTGTCTGCTTATCTAAATGTTTCTAGGTTCTGCCTTGAAACGCAGATTTCTGCAAGACCTAAGCTGCTGCTAAAACAGCCCAAGTTCTTCTTTAGGACTTACATCTTCAAATATCAAGTAGATCCTTCAAGTGTGTAAGCAGCACACAGAACTAGATAACTTCAAAACCAGTCTAGAGCAGACAACATTAGAAAAGGAAAAAGAGGTTACTCCCCAGAAGCAAGTCCCACTCTTTTGGTTTTCACAAGCATTATTCTTACCTGTGGGGAGCTTTGCCTCAGCATTTTGCTTCTTCCGTCACAGTTCAGTAACAATCCAGGTTTCCCTAGGGAAGCACTCTTCTCAGAAAGGAATCGTATCAATACCATGGCTCTAGCAGGAGAGATATTTTCTTCTCTCTGACGCCCAATGACAGCCACAGCTCCCAGACACAGGGTGGGCCATGCACAAGGGAAGGAAGAAGCATCTGGCCGTTCAAATTCGGAACATTTGGAATCCCTGGCTTAGCAGGATCAAGGGTGTCCTGGAACCACATGACTTTGAGCACCACAAAGAAGGAATGCAAGACATTAAGACAGTAGAAAGCAAAGTGAACTAACTGGCAATGTTTGGCTTAAATTATATTAACGCCACAAAGTCAGTCTGACATTTTAAAATACACACAGTCATCTGTTTTGTTATGTCTTTGAGGGAAGCAGAACATGTAGGAGCAATAATCGCACCAGGGTCAAGAGTTGAGATTGTTGTCATTCTTTATAGCGCCGTAGCGGAAGAAGTGGCAAACAGGACAGGAGCCTTCCTGCGCGAGACACCGTACAGAGAGATCGTACTCCGAACGGACAAGTCGGGAAGACGAACAGTGTAAAAGGGCAGAACGCCAGAGAGGTCTTGGGACCAATAACTCACTAACCACTGCACCATCCACCTGGTCCGCTGTCCTCCCAGGATAGAGGAATGAGGGGAGGACATACCCGGGTCTCTTCCTAGATGAACCTGTTTCATTCTTTTTTCTCTCAAAGTATACACAGAAAGCCTTTCTGTTTTAATCCCATTTTTGGGAAAGCAAAAACACACAGAATATTTTGTTTCCCATACATTGTTGTGTTTTCCCCAGTTGGGGGGAAAAAAAAAATCTACCTTGTGAAAATAACACCTTGTTCCTGCACATATTGGCACTTGCACTGCTTCCGTGTCATGTTTGCTCTGTCAAAACAAGTTTTCCTCACCCCTCAGGGTCAACCTAGTTTTTGAAAACCAAGCTGTCGTCTCCAGGCATCATCACTAGCAGTAGCCAGATAACAGACTACGAGTTCACATTCCAGAACGGTTATGACTAGTGATGAATGAGCCAGCTCACAGACAGAAGGAATTTCCTACAGGTTACACTGACCTTCCAAGAAACATGTTTGTCTGACTTAGTGAAGGCGGCAAAGAGGACACATTAGTCCAGGGGGTTGAAAGAGGAAGGGAGAAAACTCTAATTACAAGAGAGGAGACAGCGTACAGCACAAATCATCACTGTTCAGTGGATCCGCGTCTGCTCCCAGAGTGCTGCAGGTGCCTTACCAAAGTGTAAGTAAAATAATAACATATTAAAACAATATAGGAGAGTAATATGGTCTTTCCACCGCCAGTAGAGGAAAATTGAGGTAAACGTAGTAGATTACAGGATGACAATGAAAAAAACGTGCTAAACAGGATGATGTTTTATGGCTGAATGTTTGGCCTAAACATCACAAGCATCAGGACGACGAAACCTCCCAGTACTCAAAGCACACCAGGCTTGGTGATCCCTCTGTCATAACCCTAACTCTATAGCTACACACAGACTTCCCACCTGAGGTGGGAACCAGACCTTGGTGCATAGAGAAAGCCAGAACCTATACCCACAGACATGCAATTTCTGCTGCAATTGCGGGCTTGGTCCATTGTTTTGATACCCTTGGTGTATCTGAATGCACAGCAGGGCAAACAAGCAACAAAATCTGTTCCAAATGTTGCATTTCAAACAGTCTGGTCGTACAGCGCTTGTTATGAGATTATAATTAATCCATCAATTGAGAATATCTACATTCCCTGGATTTCAGCTGCAGCTCTGAACTGTTGAGCATATCTAATAAGCATTAATTCACCATTTGTCACTGGCACTTGTAACCATTGCAGAAATATGAAAAATCCAGCCCCCCTCCATTAGTCAGCCTGATAGATATTCTGTCAGTCCCATCTCTACCCTGCTCTAGGGTAGCGTAGGGGCTTGAAGCCCAATGTGAGTTTTCTGATTCCTGAAAAGTCCACAGAAGGCATTTTGGCATTTTCGGCAGAGCTCTGATGAGGTAGCCCTCGGAGAAGGTTCTATAATAGACATCATATTAAACTATAGATGTTGTTATAAACTCAGGACCAGATACTCAGAGGGTGTCAATCTGCACAGTTTTACTAATCCTACATCAGCTAACAGCCTGATCCTCCTCATTCATCAGCCCATTTATTTGAGACAATACTGATGCAGGAGACACTGAAGAACGAAAAATTATCTTCAGGACTGGTGAGTTTATCATGTTTAGTACAGAGTGAGTTTTTACCAAATTGAATTTACTTATTCAACTGAGGAGAGAAATAGAGACTTCAGGGAACGTGAAATGCCCTAGCCAGCTGCAGGAGTTGTATGGAAGATTTTGAACTTTGCAGGGATCTTTAAAACTTCAGAGAAATTAGGAAGGAGAAAAAACAGGAAAATATTTTCACGTGAAAATTGCATTTTCCCACCCTTTATGACTCAATAATTCTAACTCTTTGCTGAACCAGAAACATGCTGAGAAAAAAGTTTTGACTGCGCTATTTTAGGATTTCCTTCCACAGCAAGAAAGAGGGAGTGATAAAAAACCCTTGAACTTCAATAAACATCTCTGAGGGAAAGTTCAGATCTGTTCTCACTGTTTTCTGACCTGATGCCTATAATGACTGTTTTTAGTTTCATATTAAAAAAAAAATAATTCTTGTTTTCAATCCAAAAAAAAGGCAACATTAGAAATAAACAGATTTGTTGCCACAAGCAAAGTTTGTCCTGCAATGCAACACAGTACCTAGAACTCATGAACCTCCTCCTGGAATGAACAATGGAAACCACTTTTTAAAATAGTAACGTTCATTTAATGAATATATATTCAGGAAAGTTAATTAACAGCAGAGGTAATGTATATTTGTGATTATTCTTTAGCTCTTTGTTGCATGCTGAAGCACAGGCACTGAGCAGGGATCCCTCTTCCTGGGTACTAGCTGGCCACCAGGGTGGCTGCCCGTGCTGCTCTTGCTCCAAAGACACATGGAAAACTCCACTGGACAGAGCGGCCACCTATCATTAGGTTCCTCCCAGAGCAAGAGGAATGAACGTGTGGGCTGTGGTTGTGCTTATTCTCCCTTGTTACCTCTCTGGTTTATGCTTCATCACTTACCATGGTCAACAAATATCCTCGGAGAGCCTCTGCACGTGAGTGAAAGGTTCATTTCAAACCTTACTGGATGAGGAATGCACAGTTTGAGAAGCTCATGCTTAGACCCTGCTACAAGGAGGAGGAAGCACCAGCTTTTGAAGAAGAACAGATATTTTGACCCTGGAGCAGCAAGAGCCCTGCAGGGACTCCCGATTGGAGTCCCCATGTGCGACGAACACTAAATGTAGCCATCCCTTAGTCATACTGAAAAAGGCTATAAAAAACCCACCCAAAATTATCAAATCATGACACAAAGTGAGAAAATGGAGAGGATGAAAAGCCAGGATGTTGTCCCTACCCCTAAAAGTCACACTGCAGCCCAGCATTCAGGTCAGCTACGTTAACATCAATTTTTCGAGTGCTCTAACTATTTCCACTCCTCTTAACCCTCAAAGCTTCTCCCCCTCCCCACACACTACATCACATCATATGACTAATGAGTTTGACCCTTCTTCAACCCCTATCTGCAGTCTCTCATGGCTCCGTCACCGTGTGCTTCCTGCCTTTATTAAATCAGATGGGCTGTGTGTGCTCCGAGTCCCAGAGCCAGAGCAGCACAGAGACACAGAAATACGGGCCATCCTCACCGAGCCTCCAGGGCTGTGTGCCATCTATTTCCTCGTGATATTGCTTCATGGACGTGCCACTCCATCATTTTTTCTCAGTCTCATGATAAAATCACTACTTCCTCCTACTAGAAGGAGGAGAGAAACACAGGCCTCTTCATAATGTCATTTTGCACTGCAGGACCACGTTATGGGTTTTCCAAGACATTTATTATTGCACTGCCTTATTTTAACAGGAGTGATTCCTTCGGCTTCTGTCCCTTTCCCCACTCCCCATTTCTCTCTTCCTTTCTCTTTCATTTCCCTGCACCTTTCACCTTTTCATTCTCCCTGCATAACCCACTCTGACCATTTGACCCTCTCTTAACATCAGTTACCCACCTCTCAAAGGGAAATGATTAAATCTCTGGCCACTGGAGTATTTCTAACATTTTTACTCTGACTTTCAGGGACCTTACTTGCCTTTTATCTCACTGTGTTGGGATGGTGAGTTCACTCTGCTTTCTCACTCGTGTTTGGACAGGACTAAGAAAGTTTGGTAGAAAAATTCAAGCTAAACACTGCTTTTGGAATCTGCTAGTTCTTTCAAACAGAAAGATTCAGCAGAGATGGGTTAGTCTACCTCATTTCTCATGTAAGCTTTGAGATCTGTTTGAGCCTTGGCTGACCAGTCTACCTGGACTTCTGCAGAAATGAGGACCTGACGTCTTCTGGTCCTGGTCCCCCAGGAAGCCCATCCCTTGGGCTGTGCCTGATGATGGTCTCAATACCTGTTAGTGAAGATTTTCGAAATCTGGGTGTTTAATTTCTAATCGAAACAAAACCAAATGTAAAAATATTAACATGCTTCACAAAAACTGAGTTACTTCTTTCTGCATAGCTCCAACACAGGCAACCCAGTATGAATAATACTCATGGTGTTACAGCCCAAGGCCATCATGCACCTGAGGACAGCACTCACCTATTACCGGTCCTGACAATATCTGACAGTTAAACATACATAAGTGAGAGATTTGTGTCACCCATTATAGTAAGTGGGACATGAAAGTAGATCCTGGAATTGGATTCCACACTTTGTAGGGTGGCGGATGTATAAATACTGCATGTAAGATCAATAAATGATTACTAGCTCTGTTAACAAGTGGCTAATGCCTTGTTACAGACTTTTATAGAGTCCAGTTGGTCAATAGGTTGCATTTAACCATGACTTATGATCACCTATATCACATAATAACCATGCCTGTAATATGCTTACACAGTCTATTCATCATACATTAATCCTTTTAAATTTATTTATGAATATACTCTAATGTTTCACCAAATGGAGTAACAATAACTGGCAAAAGAAGAAGAGCTATGCATTTTGCAGCCATGTTTTACCTAGCCCAAGGAACAGATTTTGAATCAAAGGTTCAGTTCAAACCCACTCCCAGAGATCAGATCTGAAGCACTAGTTCAGGCTAAACGTATGACTCCTTGAATTCAGTCAGAAGGAGCATGGATGGGCCATCTCGGAGAACGACAACAAAGGAGGAAGAACACCGAGATGTGTCTGGGGAGAACAACAGAGACCACAAAGGAATAAAGAGAGCCACAGACTCCACTAATGAAAGTAGTAGAAACTACTGCAAAATATGTTTAATCTCTTTGGACTAGCAGCTCTGCCTAGGAAGCCCTTCATCGCGTATCCGCAGCCACCCGAAGTGAGGAGCCACGCACAAGACACGTAACACACGCGTGGCCGTGCAGAGGAACAGACAGCCCCGGAGACTGCACATGGCACAGATGAAGCCTTTTGCATACCAAATATACCCTTGTTTTATCAGCTCCAGCTTGCACCTGTTGATCACTTTTACATTTGTACGGGGTAAGGTCTGGCTCCTGGACTGCTTCATCCCAGTAAAATGTTCTCACAGACAGAGCAGAGCAGGTTCCAAAACTCAGCAAGCACCAATTTATATCAACATGAGGGCCCTCCACACCCTTCAGACAGCAAAGGCATTAAAACACGAGACCTGATATCTAATTTTTCCCTTCATATTGCCAGAGGTGAATGTAAGTATCACCTATTGTGCATATAATTGTGAGGAGTGTGAAGTTTTGCCTATCATCTTAAAAATCAAGCAGTTCAAGGGTATTTCAGAAATACTTAATGGGATTTTCCCACCAGTAAAGCCTGTGCGCAACGGTACGTTTTAATAAGAGCAGAATCAAAATCTCATTTACGGACTAAGAAGGTTGTACTGAGGGTAGCATTAGGGGAGGCTTTGCCAGAGAAAACAGAAGACTTAATAAGAGAAGGGCTCAAGAGTATTAGTAAGAAAAGTTGTGAGTTGCCTACAGGCTTTTTCTCTTCTGGTATCAGAGTGGAAGAAAAGCCCCTGTGGTTGATTCATTATGCCGTTTCATTTCTTCATATATAATTTACATGCAATGTAAATACAGTAAATTATTATTTCTGGATTGCATTCTTGGGCCCTGATCCAAAGCCCACTGAAGCTGAGAGAAAGACTCCTAGGTTGCAAAAAATCAAACATTATTGAGAAACAGGCCTATTATACGACAACACTCATTAGAAAGGAGTTTATATTCCAGCAAGGGTTAAAGACTCAGGCCCCAGCTCAGCAAAATGTTAAGTACATGCTTAACTTTAAGGTTACACTCAAATCCCAAGTGGATCTAAAGCACATGCTTAATTGTTTGGCTGAATCAAAGCAAGTACAGATTTTTATCTGAATTTAACTGCAGCTGTAATCTGGACTACTGGGTGGCTGATACCATAAGAAACTTTCCTGAACAGGTTCAAAACATTCTTATTTTGGATCCATCCAGCCACAAAAAAAGCCATGAAGAATAATCACTATGACTAGAACTGTTTTTCAAGTTCAGAGGAAGAAAAAAACTAATTCTATACCAGTTTAGTTCTTAGATGAAGGCTTACATCTGTTTTTCTTTTACACGAACTCCTGTGCTCATCACTGCCGTTTTGATTCTCTCATCTTGCTGCTCCAAGAGCTCAGTGGGTAAATCCTCTACTGCAGGAGCAGAAAAAAACTCCTTATTTGGGTGGCAAAGCAAAGCCAAGCATCCGAGATCTCTGCCTTCTGATCCAAATAATCCAGTGTTGGAACGAGATGACCTCAAAGGTCTTTTCCACTAAAATCTTACAGACTTAACAGTTCTTTTGGATAAAAAGCAGTAATTCAGATGCTCCTTATGGCCTATTCTGCCCCTCCTTGGGCTTACCTTCATGGTCTTGCACCAAGGTGGGAGAATAACTTCATGGATGAAGGAATTATCTTCACCTCCCTTGTTCAGTGTGATATATTCAGTTTCTCTGTAATTCCACTCTCCCCACACTTGAAGTTAAAGACAACTTCACAACTTTTCATCCTTTCAAAGCTTCTTGTCAGGTGACAAAAACCAATCAGTCCTGTTTGTGAGGTTAGGAACTGAAAGTCTGGCAAGCTTACCTATGGAGAAATCAGCTGCTGCTGAAGTTCACGTGCAAGTTCAAACAGGCTGGCCTGCTCCAGCATAGCAACCTTTTGGGGTTTTTTAATGGTCTTTTTAAAATATATATTTCAAAACTCACAACCCTGGTCACAGAAACTTTCAGCAATTTGCCTGGGATGACACAGAAATTCTGTGGCAAAGCAGTGACAATGTCTCGGTCAATCCAGCAGTTCACAGATCTGCACCCTAAGGCTGAAACCACCCAGCTCTGCCCTGTCCCTTGCTTTCAAACTGCTCCCAGCAGGGCCTCTGCAGGGGACAGGCACATGTCTTGTAGCTCAAGAGTTCCAAAAACCCTTCCTTGAAGTTCTGTGGTGCTCTCTGAGGCATTTTTAAGGTTTTCTCCCTGTTACCTTGTAGGTAAAAAGCAAGTCTGAACAGTAAGAATGGCTGCAAATAAAGACAGCAAATTTACATTCATGTGTGAGTCCAGGGATTTCATCCCAGGCTCCCTGCTCAGGCTTTCCTGTCACCCTGCAAATGCCCGGATTTGAGAGCACACACACTCTGCCACAATCTTTCAGCGCTCTTCAGATGGCCACGGATGCTGCTGCTCTGGGGAATCTCTAGATAAATACTACAGAGATTCGTTAACATCGTCAAGAATGAGGAAAGATTGCAGGGGAGAATTCATAGCTATTAACTCCAGAGAGACAACCCCGATACATGTGCTGGAGGTCTTTTAAGGTTACCATATGCCACTGGATTAATCCCAACAGTCTTAATGTAGAGGTGAGAAATGTTCAAATTATTTGATTAACTTCAAAAGGCAAGATTTTTATGCTGCTACCCTTTGGCATCCCTGCTCTGTCCCAAGCTAAGATGAACTAGAAAACTTCCAAGCAAGCCAGCTCTACACCTCTGACCAATAGGTTCCAAAAAGTGTTGCAATCTTGGCTCACACAAGTGAGACAATTTTGAGAAAGGAAAATCTGTGCCAGTGTTACAATAACTGCCTGTCAGGAGCCTCTTTACTGAAAAGAATATTTTTGCTTGTAAGTGGAAATTGGGACAGCCACGGAGAAATACCAAAGCTGCATTTTTTTTGCACCGCTGACAAACAGGCAATAGCTAATTCCCTCTCAGTTTATAATTTTCTTAAGCAGCCTCTCAGAAACACATTGCGGCTGTCAGTGGTTGCCCACAGAGAATGATTTGTACTGACCCACTCCAGATGACCAGAAGTCAGAATTTGCCATGAGACAGCAGAATTGTAGTCAAACTATTTCCAGGGAGTTTCTCTTCTCCCTTTTTGCCCAAGTGAAACAGAAGCAGAAGCTGCCTGGGCTGCTGGAGACTCCTCCGGCTGGGTCTCATCCTGGAGAGCATCACCAGGGGCAGGGCAAATCCTCTGAAACAGGGCAGAGAGCCTCCAAACCCAGGGAGCCACAGTCAGAGCAATTCTCCCTCCGAGCATCCCTGCAGAACTGGGAGCCTGGGAGTCCCAGCCATTGGATTAAAGCTCCTCTCGGAAATTTCTCTCTGTCATGGAGCGTCAGAGAGTTTAAGGGCTCTAAAATCCCCACAGTATCCAACAACGTCCTTTAGTTATAAAGTTTGAGAGGAGCAGCAATACCACTGCAGTTCAACCTATTTCCAAAGCTCTGCTCTGCAACCAACCCACCGCTGATCCTTCCCCAGCCATGGGTTTTGCTCTGGCTGCCAGTCAGCGGGGGATGGAATGATGGGTATTCCCCTTTTATGAAAATGGAAGATAATACACCAACCCTGAAGGTGCAAGAAGCTCACGCTAATAAATCAGGGAAATTAAATGCAGAGGATTGCGTAGGTGCATGGCTTATATCCCATAATCCCACTCCAAAGAGAGTTTTTGTGCTGCCACTCCCTAGCAACCCAAGCAAGCAGTTTGTTTTACAACTCCCTCAGCGCCTTCAGGTGCGGATGGCTGAGCGAGGTGTTGTGTGGGCCACTGGAAGAGGTGTCGTGCTGTGTAGCTGAGGGGCTGCAGGGAAAATCAGGGCAGAGCCGCACCCCAGGGAGTATCTGTTCTGGCTTCCACACACTGCAAAGCAGCAGGCAGGGATTGCACATCACAGGGCAGGCGTGCAAGGCAGAATTAAAGTAGTTTCTGACCTGAAAGACTGCCCCACGCTCACAGGGAATGATGCAATGTAACACACTGGTTTCCAATTTCAAAAAATTGGGAAAGGTCCTTAGCTGGTGTATTTTAAATTCAGCTGTCTATGGTGTAAATAATGCTCCATCTGAATGTGTGTTTTACCCTTAGCTGGTGTATTTTAAATTCAGCTGTGTATGGTGTAAATAATGTTCCATCTCAATGTGTGTTTTAACTCTAATAAAAGCCAACAAATTTGTTCAGATGGTAATTATCAGACTTTGTTCTATGAAAAAATATCCCTTTCTTATAAGTGTATTACTTTTATGTAGCAGAATATTTTTTTCCTAGTGAACCAAAAAACAACGCACAAGGTAAATCAGAAGTTAACAAAGGGCTAAGGCAGAAATTGTTACTATTTAATGATTGGTGCACAACGTGCAGTTCCTTGAAAAGAAGTTCTTTCTCTACAGGAAAGTATGAAGAGCATGAAAATGAGGGGATTACTGAAAAGAACAAAGATCGTTTCAAAACAAGGAGAAGTGAAAAACACTCAGCCTAGAAATTTAGGAGCTTGGCAAAGTTTCTTCCAAACCCCCTCTCCCCAGCTGCTCCTCACGGGTCAGTTCTCCAACACAAGTCACAAGAAACTGCTCTTCGAGGAACTGCTCAGATAAGAAAATGCTGAGCTGATACCATGTCTGGGTTCCATCTGGGCCACCAAAACAGGTTGCTGTAAGCAGTGACTCCAGGGTACCACACACCTGCTTCTTCTGCTGCTACCTTCTCCCCGGTGTCTTGGTCTCACCAAGAACAGCTTTTACATTTCTCCAGAATCCTTTCCAGTCCATATGCAGATCCGTTGTCATACAGTGTGGTGTCTCAGGCAACAAAGCAGGTGGTTACCTGTAGGTGTTCCATGGTTTCCAGGTTTTTCCTACAGTGGCACAGAGGCCGTGCACCTCCGACAGGATCCCACGTGAAACCCTCGCACTTAACCAACGCGGCTCTAACTCCTCCTGTCATTCTGTTACACGCTCGGCTCACACCGAGCCTGCTGGCCGCAGATACATGCCAGCTGTGTAGGAAATCACAGCAGAGTGCTCTCGTGCCAGCTTGGAGGTGTTGCAGACTTACTCATCCTCGTACCATTAAGCTGACACGTTCTTGATTTGCCCAGACTGGAGCTGGCATGGCTCGGGGAAAGACATTAGTGGTCAGCTCCAGCTGACTCATTCCCAGTGGGTATGCCGTCAACAGAACTGACACACAGACATCCTACACTGAGCTTAAACTCTGCTTTACCTCTACCAGAACAAGAGTGGTTTCTCACCCCTGTAACTACGTGCACTACAGGGATCCTTTCGCACTTCTGGAAGACCTGGGTTCTTATGTCACATATTTTAGCAGCTGTCCTGTTGTGGGAGGCTTTCATTTTCCTTCAGTGTCCTGGCCCCTTAACAAGTGCCTACATACATAATATTTCCTGACAACACTCTGTCTTATCTCTAGGCTCGTCTCTCAAGCTTACTCCTCCATTTTATTCATCACAGACATGTTTATGCCCCTTTCAAATTGCCATGGGTACATTAGCCAAGGACATTCTCATTACCTGTCCAAAACTTCAGTGGACACTTGCAGGTCACCTGGACCTTCTGGATGCCATTTGGCAATGCCAGTCCTGTGCTAGCTGCGTCTGCAATACAGTACTGGAAGAAGGCGAACCCGATCGCACAGAAAGGTGGGCCAGATGCCAGCAGCCCTTTTAACCATGCAGGGAACACCCTCAGTGCCAATTTCTTCTGTATCTGATTCTTAACAACCAATTAGTGAACAAGCAAGCAGATGCAGATATCTCCCCTCATCACGTCCAAAGTGCCCAGACTGTCCCCACGCACACACACCCCGCTGCCAACCGAGGCATCAGAAGAACCTCACCAGAGGCAAGGGGAAGGTGGAGCCCATGCTGACCCAGCAAGATCAATTCAACATTTTGAGAATCAAAACCTAGTTTAAAGATTAGAGCTTAGGAATACCAACTAAAATTAATGGAAGAAAGGAGGGTTATTGTGTATGGCCTGCAGAACTTCATGATGGTGAATTTATACATAATACACACCTACTGAAAGTGAAATGAATGTCACGTACTGTTTCCTAGAATGAGTCTGTGTGTTGTAAGTCCTGTTAGAATGAAGTATCCAGTAAGTGAAAGCAAACGGCTCAGCTGTGGGTCAAATCCGAAAGTGCTTAACCAATGTGAACCGAAGCTTCAAGATCTCACAGCTCAGGACTACGACAGAGTTTCAGTATGATCCATATCTTCAAAGATACTTTTTTTTTTTTTAGTTTAGATAAAGTCTCTCAATAGAAGCATGCCTTTGTGCACCTAGCTTATAAGTCTCCCTTCAAAACACATTAAGACAAGCAAAGCAAGTATAAACATACCCTATACAAGTATTAGGCCACAGGATTTACTGCACATCCATGCTTCCCAGTATCCTGAAGTTGCTCGCTTGCCAGCCATGCTTCAGGCACTCTTTTGCACAGGGAACAGTTGAGAGAGAAAACAAGGCCGAGGACAAGAGAAAGACTAAGGAACTTCTAAACAGCGCGTTCTTTGGGATCATTCTCTGTGGTCAGACATACCTGGACAATTCTGTAGCTGTTAAGTGCCTGACATTTTGCTAAGATCTGTCTTGTATACAGCAAACGGGTGCAGTAAAGGCAGAATCAAAGTTAAACTTACAATATGATGCATTGTTATGTGGCCAGAATTTCCTGCCACGAGGGGAAGAGTATGCAGAGTGCAAAGAAGAGGTACCTCTAGCGTTCACTGCATCCATTTCCCTGGAAGGAATTTGAAAACAGGAGTCCCCAGACAGTAACTCCCCTACTCTGTACATCTGGGTCTAGAACGTAAGGTAAAAAAAAATGAATTTATCTGTGGGCTCATAATTGCAAAATTCTCCATTCAGTGGACCTCGTGCGCTTTCACCTAGAACATCTGGTATTGATTTCATTTGCAGAGGCCGCTGATTGAATCCAGTGTGGTGGATCCCATGTAAATAGCAATCATCTTCTGACACTGTCATTGTTGGGTGGGAAGAGAAAGGAAGAACAGACAGGAAAAGCAAAATGATCACAGGCCTCTTCCAATTTCAGTTGCTTGGTTGTGGATACAACATCGTATCAAACCCCGTGTAAAAGCCAGACACAGCCAGACTGCCCAGCTCACAGGAGAACGGATCACAGAGAAAAATAAATGACTCATCTGTACAGCAAGTTAATAACAAAGCAAAAACTAGGATCAATACCTCCAACGCCCAATATTGCACAAACCGAGAGACCAGAAGCTATTGAAGGTTAACAACTATCACTCTGAACTATATCCAAACTTGAAACATGGAGTCAGACTATTGAATGAGCTAGGAGTCAGTTTCTTGAAGCACTCAAAACATCAAATCAGCACCAGATTTCAAAGAGCTTAACGTCTATTGAATCCCTTAAAGAAGGGCAGATTTCCAAAAGATGTCAGACACTGGCAAATGAAGCAATTAGAAAAGTCCATTCACTTATTCAGATGGCTGAACAGGAGTAAGGACTTCTAAAAAGATCCCACTCCCACATCCAGAGTCATGAGGAGCCAGCAAAGAAATAACTGGTGACAAGAATGGCACCGGCGCAATGATGGGACTAGTCCAAGGAATCCAAGCAAGAAGACTCAGTACGCTACACCCAGTGAAAATGAGTAAAAAGTGATCCCCAGTACTGAATTCTGCTTTATCTGATACTCCTGAAAACACAGGGAAACATTTTATGACCTCAGCTCTAGATGCCTGTCAACAACACACTGCTGGCATTTTAAGCCCGGTTCTAACCTCATTTACCTCACCTCATCTCCCAGTCCTTTCTGCTGACTCTAGTGGTGTTAATTCCAGTTTATTCACATGCAAGGGACAGAAAAATTCAAAGATTTAAAAGAAAAACAATAAAATCTTTTGACTTAGGAGCTGAAGAAAGTTGATCTTTGGTTAAGACCAAATACCAAGAGCACAAACGCTGCCTGTTCCCTGAGCGCTCTTCCCCATCCTGCTGTGTTGCAAATTTCCATCTTCCTCACTACAATTCAAATTTTCTTCTATTCTCAGTTTGTCAGCCCAGGCTACTGCCGAGTTCTGCCCCTACTTATTACTTTTGAAATGCACAGTTTGCAAAATTACAGTTGGCCTTTTGAGGTTTCCACATTTCTCCTAAAGAACCACGTCTTCCTTTGAAACTATTTCTCCTTTGGAGAGACACAGATCTCCTTCTCCAAACAAGAAGCAAGTACCTGGTTCATTCAACGGGTTCCAAGCAGAAGTCCAGGAGGAGATACCCTGGTGGGTACAACAGTTCCTTTGTCTCTGTGTGAAAATCAAAAGATTTTGACTACTTTTAGTTTATATTCACGTCTGGAACACTGCAGCACTTTCCCCCCAACTTCCTGCTGATTTGGCTGAATCGCCAAGTAAGCTCTTCAGCAGAGCAGACAACTCAAAAATTACAAGATGAAGAAAACTTCACCTGTAGTCTTTTTCCAGTTTTTGGTTTATTAACTTTTAAAGTCATAATATGCCTGAAACATCTAGTCAAGGTCAGAGAACTTCTGTTATACTTTAAAAGTCAAAGAGCCTGTACTAAAAAAATTGGATTATCAAGAGCTTACAGAGTTTTAAAAAGCTTTTATATGAACATGTAATATTAAAAGTAATATCACCTTCCTGTTACTGAAAATCTCTGTAGGAGAAGAAAAAGAAAAATTTGCAGTTACACTAAATTACCAAAGCAACGTGTAAGGCTATGTAGAAAGGAAAATTTCTGGAGTTACTAAAAGCAGAAAGCCATACGGGTTTTGTAATACTCCAGCTAATTCTTGGAGGACCACTTATTCCAGACATTTGTTTGCCAGACCAGACCGCCAGCAGCTGCAAAGCCCTTGGTGGGTAACACTGTGACAGAACCCAATGGCAATGGGCCAGGTGACAGGAAGAATCCCAAGAGGTGTAACTACTGACCAGCTACAGTTAGTAAAGGCACATGGGAATTCTCCCAGTTCTCTGTACTTGAGTAATGCAGCTGATGCTGATGGCCATATGAAAGCAACTGAACCATCCACTGATAGCAGATGTCCTTTCTCCAAAAGACGTACCTCTCTGAGACACTAGACTTGCATGGGAAGAGTCTCCTTGTCAGTCCTTAAACACCTATTTCACCATCAGGTTCAGGCACAGACCTTTCTGCAGTGTTCTCCAGATTCCACCATCTGCAGAGAAGGTCGAACGGCCAAAGACCCCATTTCAGGCATCGAAGTTGAAGGTCCAAAGTTAAAATGAACATATCTTCCCGCAGCATGGAACTTTCCGACGTGTTGAAATGAATCAGGTAGAGAAAAACTCTGTAGTCAATCATCCTTATGCTTGTAAATGCTTTTGACTTTGTTATTACTCATCTGACTCCAGTGCTTTGTGCTCGCCTCAATATATCAATATATAAACCCAGGTCACGGACAGATGGGTGTTACAATGCTTCCCCAAATATTAGTGATTTATTCCCAGTCCTGGAGATATTATTTTAATATATCTTACTTTGTCAATATAATTGTGATGGAATGCCCCTTCAGGTGAGTTGTAAAGGTGAAAAGAAAAGCACCTCTGTTCAAAGGAGCAAAGAAATGAGGAAGCGCAAACAAGCAAGATGTGTGAGATACTGTCTCATAAACACCTGTGTTTCAGCAGCCATTAAATGGATGTAGACACAATGTCTATCAGATCAGGTTTAGATCTTTTACGGCTTTCCCACTGCACTCTCTGACACACTACAGGCATGGCACGTCACACAAAGCAATAGAGACTGGGGTATGGTTTTTTGTGAAATATAATCCAGACTAATAAAACTACCTGTCTCATGAATTTTAGAGCAATAAGTAGATACCTGGAAATATCCTACAGCAAGTGAAGTCTTCCTGTACACTTTAGCTCAAAGGTGATACATGTTAACCTAGGTGTTATAAACAAGAATATTAAGTTAAAAAAAAGAAAAAACACAGCAGAAATAATGATGCAATTTTACTATTTTAAAAGATCACAATGTAAGGAAATACAAGTACTACTATTAACGATAACATACATTCTTTTCTACAGCGTAAGTAGTTTTACACATTCCTGCATTTTCTACTAGAGTGTGGGACTTAATGTACATGTACTTCTCTGTCCATGGAAGAATGTTTGTCAGAAGACAGCCATGACATGCAGCCACCCTGAGTAAACATCATGGCTCATAATTTGTATTTTTTGACATTTTGTGCGGCCTTTATGTTAAATTAATCTTGTTTTATTGCATTTAACTGAGCAGTAGTTGGAGCTGACAGCTAAGTTGCTACCACCATCAGAGCTCTGGGAACTGAATTTCGTTTCTCTTCATTTAAGCCAAACTTCTACAAGCTTCATTGATTTTGGCCAAAGAACTACCAGACCATACCTTCACGATGACAGAAAATGAGGCTCAAAGTCTTTCTGAGAGCCCTCCACCAACTGACAGTTAAGTCCTTTCAAACGTGCTGTGTGAGAAGCAGATTAAATACCTTAAAATCTCTGGGCTTCTCTTGGAGCTTCTTCCAGCTTAAAGCCTTAAGCACTTTCCTGGCATCTCTGGATCCACAGGATGGCCATCAAAGTCAACAGCGTCTTATAGGAAGAAAACCCCGACTGCCTTGCTCTGCAAATTGGCCCCTGAAGTTTACCTACGCAGAGTGTCAGGCTGGATTACCCATGGCTGACCAAAACCGACACCCTCTCACAAAGCCTCATTATATAATTTGATTTTTCTTTTAGTAGATTGATAATGGATAAGGATACACCGTCAGGGATAAATAAGAATATAAAACGTAAAGGCACATGTGTAGGTTTTCTTTCACTTTCTCCCTCTCTTTCACTGTGTATAAATACAGCCCCTCTCTATATAAATATAGAATTATGCATCTTTGTGTACTGGAGCCCAGGGCTAATGCTGAGCTGACAATAGTGGCACTAATGCTAATGAATTCTGATTATTCGGATCGGTCATTAAACTAATAAGCCCATCTCCAAATTAGCGTGGCTGCTTCAGCCAGTGAAAATTTAATCAAATCTGCTTCATTATTTCAGACGTGGTGCACTTGGCGAAAGTGACTGCAGGAAAGGAGAATGGGACCCTCATCTGATAATTTTATCACTTGACTGCCAGACCATGAAAAAATCGGTGTGATGAATTTCTTTTTTCTGGGGGGTGAGGGTGTGGAGCAGAGGGTGTGTGCGTGCGTGTGTGTGTGTGTGTGCTGTTTGAGCTTTCTCCCATGTTCCCTCCTAATTAAACTAAACCCATCCTCCCTTCCTCTGCCCTGTAACTGTTTTGTTTTTTCCACATCTTCTCCACCCCCTTCAACATCTTTGCTTTCTTCTCTTCCTTCCCCCAGGTCCTACTCTGCCCCCATCTCATAGCCTTTGCATGCATGACCAAGGAACAGCTTTCAGCATCTGAGACAGAGGTTGACAGGACCTCCATGAGCTCTACGACAACACAGCCTCTGTCTTACCCAACTCCAGCCTCCTTGCACACAGATTTGCCCCCCTCCCTTTGCCTCCTCATCGTCATTTTTCTCTTCATTTCTGAAGAAAACAAAAGCAGCAGACACATCTCCTGGCAAAAAAAAAAAAAAAAAATTTTTTTCTTTCCCTCCCTTGTTTTCACTTGTTTTGTTAGCATTTTAAATCCGATCGGGAACACGGGCCCTGTGACTGCATTTCTATGCAAGGAGCATGGTGTGCACATAACCAGACTGAGGACACACACTCCCAGTACCTGTAACCAAAGACATAAGCACACAGTTAAAAGCAAACTCAAAATTACCTTTCACGGTTGTATTTTGTAGTACTCTTACACCTGTGTATAAATTAGAAGGACATTTATTGATTTCAATGGCTACGCTGCGAATTAACAACCATGTGTCTCCAACTACAATTTCTTGCCCACCCCTTCTTCATCCTGCAGGTCCACCACCCCGCTAAGAATGAAGGCAAGGCCACCTTGGCAAGGAAGACTCATCCTTTACAGAAAGCTATCCCACTTGCACATGTCTACAAGGTAATGAGAGTAATTAATTCCTCCAGTGACTAAAGTTAAAGTATTCCCCAAACTGGATACGGATATAAAAACAATACTCCAAATCCAGAATATAAATAAATTATGAAAAAAAGATCAGACCTCACAAATGCACGAACCTCATCAATGTGCAGCCATGCCTAGTGCTCTTCTCTCAGTAACTATCTTCAGAAAGACAAATCACACTCCTTTTGATTCTGGATAGCCCTGCTGGAAATTTAATAGAGAAATCCACCGTGTCAGTACAGAAGTAAGAAAGCACTGGCCATCCCAATAGCCAGGAACAGGAAAGGAGCCAAGGGAAAGCACTGCCTTCTCCACTAACACGCCACTGTCCAAAATCTGGGAATACACAAGAAGGAAGAACAGTCATTCCAAACAGCACTAGCCACTCCTGCACAGATTCAGGAGGACCTTCTTGGAAATGGTACTGAAGGCACGTGAAGACCTTACATTGTTCCCAGAGGTACACAATCCTCAACACGTAGCACAGATTTCCTCTCAAAAGTTGGGATTCATTTCCCATGACCAATAGCTTTCCAGATCTAAATCAGTCACCTAGATTCCCTTCATCTGCAAAGGACAAAACAGGTGCTTCCAAAGGGCTCCTCTTTGATTTCAATCATGCATCTTACATTTCAAGATAGTATGAATACTCCCTGGAGAACAGCCTATTTTCCTTCACTATTGGAAATACAGACAGTTCACTTTGATTTGACAGAAGTCATGTGCCTAAAATTGTGTAACTTGAGTTCTGGACCAAGGAAAAATCATATGCGACACATCCTATCCTGACAAGGTTTATGAAGATCCGAAGCATCTAGGTGCACAAGATTGATCTGCAACAGAAATTCTTACAACTGAAATCAGACACTGAAGATAAAGTTGACTGGCAGCCGACCAGGCTGTCAACAGCATCAAATACAGTTCTACAGATGCCTTCTTCAGAAAGGTACCAGAATGATATTCTGCCATCAAGCATATGAGCTCTAAACACTAACAGGAAAGCAGAAAGGAATGGATCTAATGACATCAGTTTAATGAGGCAAACAAAATGTGTGCCCTCTTAGTTGAATCTCAGCCTATTTGCTGCTTACTAGACGTCAAGATTCAGCACGTTACTTGTTCCACTATGTTTTCCTAAAGAACTCTTCCTCTCCTCTTCCCTTACCTGCCATCTCCATGTCCTATCTAGTCATCTCTCTTTACACAGAACACAGCCTATGTACCTCCCAACAGACATCTAAATGCTCTCTGGTTTTGCACGGAGGGTTCCAACTCTCCTGGTCTCCAAACAACAGTCAGAGCCCTCAAACGGGACCTTACTGCAATCTCCTTCCCCTGACCTCGTTTAGACTGTTAAGTGGTTCAGAGCGATTCTGCTGCTCCTCCTCCTTGCTTCCCTGGTGAGCCTTCAGTTAGACATGTCAATCCTGTTTGAGATTTGAGGAACTGCAAAGCTAAAAGACAATTAGTCCGACTAAGGCTCTATAGGCTAGTAGCTAGGAATGGAACTGAGATCCTGTGACTGAGTTTTACCTATTAGACAACTCTTCTTTCCAAAATTCAGGTTGATTACACTCAGAGAAGGATCCTTCTCGCTGGCCCGCGTAAGAAAGGAGGAGAGGATACCAGTGACAGGTACACAGGTGAAGTCTCCATTAAAAGAACGCACGGTCGTTATGGGAAGCAATGCAAAAAGGAGCCTCACACCCAAGTGTGGAATCCACAACAGCACAGAGTATCTGTGCTCTGCTCCCCTAGAGAAGAAAGGTTAGAAAGCCAAGCAAGCTCAAAAGCAAACTCAGAGAATGAATGGCACAAAACACCAACTCAAAAGTAAAGGGAAAAATATTCTTGTGGAAACAAAAGAGCTGGAGAGAATATGAGCAAGCAGCTCACAGAACAGAATGAGGAGCCAGGCTCTGCTGCTCACTTTGGTGAGTTTCATCAGATGTATGAAGGGGCAAAACACACTTCTGTGCAATGGTACTGAATGAATGTCAGCCAGGCAGAACGGGAGGTAACACCTGCAGCTCTCGATATCACACAGCAGTGTTTGAAGAAGCCCAAGATTTAGCAAAATAATGTAAAGAGCATTCTGGATGGAAAGCACTAATAGTAATGACAATCTATCATTTTAGGAAGTTTTTTTTTTCTGTCACCACAATCTTTCCAATACCTTATCAATTCCACCCTCCAAAAAAATTAAAATAGTGTAAATCTGGAACTGGAACTCACAAAACCTGGTGCACCCGGAATAAGAATTACTACCTTTGCTCTTCAGTGACCCACGAGCAGAGGTGAAAGTACTCAGAAGCAAGCAAAGGAAAGATGTAACACAGACCTTTAGACGTTAGAGGAACCAAAGAACAGACAATTTGAAATTAAGCTCAGGAACCACAAAGCAGCCTTGCTCAGCCAAGGCCTCTCACTCATTACCTCCAACTTCTGCCATCTCGTGAGACACACGTCGTAGCAAGGGAGCCAGAAACCACTTCTGAAGTCATGACCACGGAAAGGCATTTTAGAAAAACATTTCTTTACGTCAGGCTGGCTGACCCTACTATCCTTTCAAACCAACACTGCAGAACCGACTCATTTTCTTTTTTGCCCAGGAATTAGTGACAGTCCAGAAATAGGTGTATATATAGATACACATACACACACAGAGCAGGTTTGCTATGAGAAAGGTTCAAGCTCTCATGTCCTATCGCCTGGAGGAGGCCGGGACATTTAGATCGTCCTCTGAGAGGACCAGTGAGACCTTTAAAAAATGACACACAGGTTGGGAGTCCTCAGATTCAAAGAGACAGGTATTCTGGTGGCCTTCTCAACTTCTCAACTCTCTTTTCAGTCGTCAAGACAAAACTTCATTGCAGACATGAACTATCCCCTCCTCCAAAAGGCCTCGCAATAGATCTGTGTCAACAGTGATTAGCTGTTGCCTGGCACGTCATCCATTTGCCATTTGTTAGGCCAAACATGCCAACATCGGTAATCTAATCTTTGGCCGGCAACGGCCTCTTCCAGGTTAAATGTATTAAAGGAGTCGAGGAAACCGGGCTGATTTCACAAGCTGTGGCCTGCAGCTTTCTAACATGGCCTGACCCCCCTTCCCGCCCCCTTCCCCTGGGGACTGCAGGGGTCAGGACCTCCACAGCATGGAGCTGAGTAAAACACTAACAGAGAGAGATGAGAGGATATTGGAAACATATTCTCAAGGCCTCAGTGCTTTGGAAATCTGAGAAGAACATGAGGCGTTAAGTTAGAGCTTTCACTGCTGGGTTCTGTGTGTGTGTATATGGTGGGCTGTTTTTTTTTTTTTTAAAAAAACCATGTTTCAACAAGAATTCGATAAAGATACCAGTAGGACAAGGTTGAGGGCTTTTAACATAGCAGTAGCAAAAACCGTAGTGCTCTCTTCATGGAGACAATTTACCCCACAGCTCACACATTAGGAAGAGGGATATTTTGTTTTTAAGGCAATACTTGAAGTATATCAAGTATATCTTCTCCAGCAAAAGCTTTCCCTTTTATCTGCCATAGATTCCAATGTATCCAGAGCTAACAGCATTGTTTGGTGGCCTGGCAGGAGGTGATGTTCCTGGGAATTCTTAAAACTGAGAATTATGTATCTGAAACCATGCAAAATGGCCATCGGGATTCTTGAAGAGTTGTTTTTTTCCACCAGAGGTAAGGGAACTCTCCTACAAAGGTGTCACATACCTGTTTGTGTGAGACCTCTTGGAGCTCTGGCTCAGGCAGAGGAGCAGACGGAATTCCCTAATGAGACAATTTCAGTAAAGATAAATGTAAAGTAAAGAAATGAACAAAATGTATATCAAAAAATGTACACAGGACCAGCATGGAATACCAGAGAGTCTCTGCAGCAGTTTGACATCAAATTACAGATGAAAACACTTATGAAAGATTTCTCATACAGTTCCCTTGCTTTGAAAACAATACTCAGGATGTTCCACAAATGACCCAAAAAAAGGAGAGATTTCTCTGGCTTTAGTCCACCACAGCAGCCAGGATTGCGCTGGTTCCCAAAAAGCTCATGGACATGAGCTGCCCATTCTCATTATTATCACGGCTTTGATTTGCACGTTACTCTCCACAGATTAGTTTGGGACACGCACATCCTCTGCCCTGTCAACATTGAGGTACTAGAGTAAATTTCATACTTAGATGCATAAAAGGTGTACCAAGTACACAATGCCCGTTCTGAATGAAAGACAACTTCCTTGTGTAGTGTCAAACTTCACACTTACACCATACAAGACCTTCACTTCGAGTGCCTTAGCACAAAAAAATATTTGCGTGCTGGAATCAGTTCTTTCCTTTGGGAGAAATTTTGGATCAAGCCAAAAATATTTGTGGCAAAATGTCATCTGTTCCTAAACACTGAGAGTTCCCAGATGCTTACTGAGTGCTCACTTCAGGAAGCTCATTCCTTCCTTGGACTTTGGTGGTAATGTGTATTATTTATCCGTTATTTCTTTGGTGCTAACTCATTCAACATCAAATAGGTTGCTGACACTAGTCAGTGGGGTAGGAAACAGATACAAAGGTGGAACCAATCCAGGAAGGGAGAGCGATCAGCGCGTTGGACTGTGCTGGCAATTTGGTGCTACACACATACAGAACCTGACACCCCAAAGAAGGCATTTAATACCGCTGATGCTAAGTGGAACAGACAGGACACAGCAGCTGCAAGCAAACTTCACTTTCTTTAATCCTGTGTTCCTGCTTAACATCCCCTTTAAGAGAAGAATGGTTTGGGGGAGATGTCTATGATCTGTCTGAAGAGATGACAGACAAGACTGAGGCTTTGGGGGGTTGCTAAAGGACAATGACTCTGGGCAGTGACAGATAAGTGCCATCTCATTCACCAGCTATACTTAGCATAATAGTCTGGTAGCTCAGGCATCCAAAAAATCACTACACAGGTTTAATTCCCACTGCTTCAGCCTGCCCTCACAAATGCCAGCGTTACAAGAACAAGACTTTTCAAATTAGATCATCCTGTGATACTCAAATGCTACAAGAAATGTTCTCTGAGATTTGCGCTTTCTGATCCATGCTCAGAAGTAGAAAACGCAGAACTGTGTCAAAAAAGCACTTTACCTCATTTTTCCCCATTGCTTGCCTCAAATTCACAATACGAGCTCGTGGCTGAAGGACCAGTTTTACCTAGTAAATCCACTACAACACAGACACGGAGCAAGGTCCCCTGAGAAAGATCATATTCTCATTTGGGTGTGATTCAAGGACCTGAGAGCTATAGGAAGTACCTCACTTATATTGAGGACTTGGGAGAGACTGCTCCAGAGTTCAGCTGAAACGCTCCAACCATCAACCCCTCAGGACAGGTCCTTCCTCAGGTCTGGAATCTGGAAAACACTTGCCTTATTCACATCTCCTTCAAATGATCTGCAAGATCTGGCTACAAAGCTTACCTCTCCCTGAGATTTTATTTCTCCCCTAGAAAGAAAAGTGAAGTGAGTTCAGGAAATGTTTTCTATTTTGGACAGTGGTTCTATTTTCCCCATTTACTATGTGAATTCTCTATGCAAAGCCAGATGACTGCATTTATAAATATGTTTATTTTAATGAATTTGATGGGACAAGTCAACATTTCCCCTGGCCCAAGTCCATCCTTCAAAATATCATTTTCCTTGCTGCTCTCCAGATTTGAGGGGTTTTTTAATTTTATTTCTGTTTTCTAGTTGACAAGGGTGAAACCTGAACCAGACACAAATCTGAAACCTACTGGTGTCAAACAGGTTTGGTATCAGATTTGTACAAAGATTACTTAAATTAGTGTTTACTGACTGCTGTGCATTTTGGATCAGGCCCGTGAACTGCAGGCGTGCTTTTGCAGAAGGAAGCTGTTTAGGGTTCTTTAGTGCTGTTAAGAAACAGAAAGGGAGCTGCAGTGGTGAATTATTGGCATGACATTACCCTGGGGACCCCAAAAAAAGAAATCCTATTAAATAGAGTCCTTGTGATCTCATCGCTGTGTATTTCATGACTCTTCAAGAGGTTCTGCTAAAGTCATTCACAGAAAATTTCCCCTGGAAAGGCTCAGGGGAGCAAGGGGCTGGATCACCAGTTGGTCTGGTTAGCATTTACTGCCTCTGAAAGCAAGAGGTTTTTTTTCTACAGGCAGCACCACTGTCTAAAGATGCATGGAGATTCCTGGAGGAAAAAGAAAATGTAGCCAGGATGCAATATTTCACAACATTCTCCTTTTACGGGGAGCCCTCAGGTCACAGTACACCTTCACATATTAGAAGTGTACTACTGACACCGTTCCCACTAATACCAATTACTTTTAATATACAGAGTTAGCCAAAAGCCACAGTGTGGTATAACAAGGACATATCCTACTAAATGCCTGAAATCTAAAATAGCCATAACCCTGAAGTAGAGGGCAGAGAAAACTACCTCTAGGATATCGCCGATATTCATTTTTCATGGAAGAATCCCAAACCAATGCACTCCCTGACAATTAACACAGAGGTTTTAATAAAGTTCTCCTTTACAGCAGTTCCCTGGATAAGAACACTGTTCACTACCGATCTAACCCCTCTGCGTGTTTCTGTCTGTTACAGACCCTGGTTACTGATTACATCAATTCAGCAGTTGTAGGAAATGAATTCTTACCAAGACATGATCTGGAATCACTCCTCCTTTCTCATTTTATTATCTTTTCTCACTCTTTTTAAGCATATCAGTAAGGATCAAGTCAGAATTTTAAAACTATTCTTATTGTTTGCACAGCCAAGCTCAAGTCTGTGGCACTCCCAATAGATGCAATGGGAAACAGTGGGTGAAAAAGTACCGGAAGCTCACCTAAGGCCACCCAACACTGCTTCGAAGGCTCAATTTCAAATCTGCAAACCCAACTCTCCTGGGCAGGCTGTATGCACACAATACAGGACAGGTTGATGGGTTGGGACCCCCAAATCTAAACAAGGAGCCAAGGACAAGTCTCAGAGCCACAGCAAGACACAGGAGGATGACAAAGCAAAGGGCTTTTCCAAAGCAGTGAGTTCATTTCATTGCCAGCTGCCCTGGTACCTCCAGGAAAATACAGCAGAGAATTCTCAATAATTTTATCTGCTTTAAACTCTCTCAGATTAAGAAAAAAAATCTCCCACTGAAGGAAAAGTGGGAGAAAGAAAAGTTTAAAAGCTGAGACTGTTGTTGTATTGCATTCTAAATATATAATCACAGAATCATAAGCAATGCTATGTTTAAGAACCACAAAAAAAAAAAGCTGCAGCTTTACAGACTGATGTCAGCATCAGGCAGCGTTGTTTCCCCATTTACACCCAGAACTGTCCAGTCTGGTGGTTGCTCTGTTGCAGGAGGTGCAGGTCTCACACCCCGTGCCATCCCAGAAACACACCATTTACGGGCAGAAATGCAGCTGGCAGGTGAATCTCCATCTCCCGGAGAGCCCGAGGCACACGCACACAGCCCCGGGACACCGCAGCAAACCCTCCTGCGACAGCGCACACCTCTGCTGGGAACCACACAAGGGCTTCGGCGTTATTTCACATTCACACACAATTATGAAGATGAAGCCAAAAGCAGCATTTTTAGCTGCTCAAAACCGTTGTATCAGATCACTGTACCATACAGTTTCAGGTGAAGTCCCCGTTAGAAATATCTGTTTCTTCTATATAATTAAAAGACCAGGGTACCTGTAATGTTCTGTACAGCATCCTCGACAGCATACAAAAGAAATCTATTTCTGTTCAAGTTTTCTTACCCCATGGTCCTGCAGCCTAGGTTGGGATGACTACTCATAACAGACTTTTTTTTTTTTTTGTTCTGACATTATCCACAGGAAAAATGGTGGCACAAAGTTCAAAGCTTAACACTACTTGAAGCACAAGTGCTCCAAATGATGTTAGGCAAAAGTGTAAATGAAGCATAAACTACTCACAGGTTTTCTTTGCTCACCAACAGGTATTAGCAGAGACTTCCTTCACCTTGACCTCTACTGTGGGACGTTTTCTCCTGCCACAAGCAGGTGTCATTAGCAGACTTCACTGACTGTCACTGAAACAGTGAAATCAAGTGGCACAAAAGGCTGGAAGAACTCAAAAAGGAATGGAATTTGGCAACAAACCTTTTAGTGTTCTCTGGCTTTTGGGTTTTTTGGGGATTTTTGGGGTTTTGGGGTGGTTTTTTTGGTAAATATTTAAAACTACTAATATTAACATACCGGACATAAAGAACTCTTCTTAAAAATTCACTTCTCTCTTCAGTTAAGATTCTAGAGCATGCAGTATCTCTGGCAAACACAAGCAAACTTCCAGGAAAACACAGGAAGGTAACTTCGTATTTCTGACATTTTCAAGACAGAAGCAATATACATTTTTAAAAAATTTAAACCAAACATACAAACAGAAAACCCTTAGAAGCTTTCATTATAAAGCAGCAAGCTAAGGCCAACCTCAAAAAACAAACAAATAAACAAAAACAAAACCAAAAGGGAAGTCCTTTGCAAGTCATCTTCAACCACACACTTGCTTCATGGCTGTCTGCACAGTCATCACAATAAAACTCCTGCTTTCATGTAACCAGCACTGTTTTTCTAGCAACTTACTCAAACTCTGTCCTGCATTACAGCTCCATCACCCCCTCCTCTGCAGAGGATGAAGGCAGCAGTGGAGAGAAGCGGGAGATGTTTTCTCTTCATTTGAAAATCACCCTTTCCCTGCAATTTAAAAGAAATGAACAGAAGGGAGAACACCAAGTGTTTCATGCTGGGAAACAGCAAGCAAGATAGAAAATATACTCAAAACAGTAAAATCAGATTCGTCTCTAACTGTGAAATTGTTCAGGTTTTAGCTGGATGCAGTTGGTATTGGATTTTGACTTTTGTCGGTCGTGCAGTGCCACAGGCTCCTCCAAGCAGGAGTGTCTGACAGCTAGAGTCCCACGGGGTGATTTGTGTGAGCTACCAGCGTAATGAAAATTGGGCCCTATCCCTTTTTTGGGGTTTTTCCCCCTTCTTCTTCCTTTCCTCTTCTCTTTTCTTCATAGGAGACAAATTTCTCAGTGCTGCCAGTCTCAGGACTGAATGCGGGGAAAGGGAAAACCAGGAAAGAAAGGGTAAGATTATAGTTCACTGGGGTTACAAAGTCCCAACAGAACAAAATCTGTATGCGCTGCTCCATCTTAGGCATTGTCTAAAGGATTTTTTTCCTCTGATAATCTGTTTCTTCCGGTGAGAGCGCTCCATACGTGAGCTTTGCTTGTAGCTCCCTTCACATCCCATAAGGAAAGACAATATATCCTAAATACCTTCTTGATATATGGCAAATAGCCGCTTCCAATTTCCAATCACTCCCTTCACTTTTGCCCATATGTTGATTGGAATCTATTCTGAAGATGATGCATATTTATTTTCTGGGCTGGGTACAAAGCAGGGGAAGCTTACAGAAGTTAACTTTCTGGGGAATTGAAGAAATGGCTCTAAATTACAGCTGAACGGAGGGACCTTCCGATACAAATCGTTCCCCCAACTCGGCAGTAAATCACCTGGCAGGCATCTCTCATGCAGCTGGAAGGGGAGAGGAAGGTGGGCTTGCTTATCAGGAACAAAAGTTACAAAATATTAAGCTGAGAAGTAAGGCAAAGGAGGATGACTAAGGAAATAAATGGAAACCTTCATCTGTACAGAACAGTCAGTTTGCGAAAGTGTCATGATTCGGGGAATGTGAAAGTTTAGGAGAGGAGGAAGAGTGAGGAGCTCCTGTGCTTTTTATAAGACACAATTCTTAGCAAGGCTTGCTCACTGTACAG
>NW_010105294.1:85608-152857 GCF_000699245.1 Pterocles gutturalis | reverse complement strand
CTGCTATACTGCCTCTCATAGGAAAACACAACCAGATCTAGACATCACTCTTTAGGTACAGAAGAAGGTACAGAGAAATTTTGTTTTCAACTATTGTTAGTGTGAGGAGTGCAATGCTCTTGGGATTATTTCAGCACAGTTCAGACAGGGGATTTTTTCTGTAACATTTCTTACAGTGTGGCACGGATTTTCCCAAACTCCCGATGCTTCGACTGACACTGTGATCCCACATCCAAAGAGAAGGAATTGATGAGACATTTATTCTAGCCAGGGCTCCTCGTCACCTTGAATCTCATCCTAACACTATCAAGGTGCAGAGAGTCTCTCCGTTTCTACAAGAAAAAACTTTTAACAGCTCCCAGTCCCCAGATTCACTGCTGTAATAAGTCCAAAGTGAAGAACAAGGTCATTCCTGTGAATGAGACAAAGCCAAGCAACGAATTGAAATACAAGATCAGAACCGAGGAAGTGACGAATGTGATTCTAAACACTGTTTCATTTCAGCTTCACGTCCTTTCTTTTTCCAGTGACTCCTGCTCACAGCTGGTCTTATTAGAAACAGTCAAGAGATTTTATTTCTAAAAAAAATCTTGAAAAAGACACTGGTTTTCTTTCCTCTTTGTTTCTTTCACATAATGTGCATGCCTTTAAAAGATTACAATCAGAATCTCGTTAGTAATTTCCATCCAATTCAAATTAAAATGTCATTTAAAAACATTCATTTTGTCATTCACTGCTTTCCTGAGAAGCAAGGGCAACACAGCATTTTGCTCACAACAGATATCCAACATCCATATTTGTACAAGAAATAAAATTCATCCTTCCTCACTTGTAATAATTATTTTGCATGAGCAAATATTGAAATACCTTAAAATTTGGGACTACATCCATATGTTAATTTATTATTTAAAACTAGTCAAGCAATTTTTATAACCCTTTTCATGACCTCTAGCTAACAAATGACTTGTTACTAACCCTTCAAACTTTCCACACAATTAAAAAATGATTAACAACTGATGAATGGGCTACAATTGAAGAAATTAGGTTGCAATTAAGAAGACATTTAAATGAATGTTTAAAACTACTTGGATTATAATTAGAACCAGATCAACTACGAAGGTCACTCTAGAGTGGTGTTCTTGTGGCATCAGAGATAACTCAGCCAATAAAGCTGAGCGGGGAGACTTTAGTGGTCACGGCTGGCACAGGACCCTGCGTGGCCAAAATGCTCCAAGGATTAACTGAGCCAGCTAAAGCCAGAGGCTGATCTTAAAACTGACCTTGGGCCTCATCCCTGAAGCTGCAGCCTTGTCAGCGTGGTCCTTTCAGAGGCAAAAGTCGCATTTCTCTCTTGAGAGCATCGCAGTGTTCTACTCAGAAGGGATACAAGAAACACGATGGCATGAGAACAGAAGGGATGCCAGAGTCTGTTCAATTCTCTAAGACACAACACAAGACCTCTCCTGCACAGCTGTGAGCAACTGGTCAGATGTTGCCAACAATTTTAGCCAGCTACAGTAGTGTTCTCAGTCACGGTGACAGAGTCCTTCATCAATGTAGGGCTGGAAGCAAGGTAATTGCGCACAAAGTACTGGGAACAGATTATTATTCTTGGCTGTTCTGCCACTCTCAGCTATATTTCATGCACTCAAAGGAAAGGAGTTTCAATCTTTCATGGGGAGTTAGACACCCATTTCAAACAGCTTAAGGCAGTTTTGAAAATTTCAGTCAAGAGCTAATACTGAACGAACTCAGCACACTAAAAGCTGTCCCTCACTTTTTGAAAAAAATTAGCACCAATATTTATTCAGTTTGTCATTTATGCACAGCAATACCTCTGCACAAACCGGTAATTACTAAACCCAAGCCAAGAAAATGCGAAGATGCATGTGACAAACCTACAAGCTCACAAATGAAACTACACCAAACAAAAACTAAGAAATAAAAAAGAGATAACCAATGATTTTGACTGTTTTCTTCAAAAAAGTAACCAACTACAGCACTGCCATCAAATGCAAGAGTTTGTGGCCATACACTGTGGTCTTTGTACAGCCTTGTGGTCATTCCCTGTGAATGCTCCACCTGGCCCATTGCCACTAAAACTTCACCTTTTACTGCACTCTTGTTTTCATCCTCATCACCAAAAAGAAATGACATCACATTTTTAATCAAATTATTACTCCAGACAACTTCATTTTCTCTGAACCCTCTTCATTTTTATGCTCTGTGGGTCAAGTTACACCTTTGTTTTGTATTTTGACCAGTTCCTAGCATACAGTCAGACCTTACCAAACACAGGACACACGGCTGCATCTGTCATTGCAACAGAATGGGTGCCTAGGCCAGCTGGTTAGCAGTAAAATTCTCCAAAGATATTGTATCGGAGCCTCTGACAGCATCTTTAAGAAAGACTAAAGACTCCATTGGCCACGTTAACAGCTGTCTGGCTGGAGAGGATGGCACGAACCAGCTCTGTATACTGAAAGACTGTTGCTTCTTAGTAGCCTCCAACCCTAGTCTGGGGAAAAACCCTGCCTTCTTTTGCACCACGTCCATCATTTCATCCCAAGCTCAGACTGTATCAAACACCTACGGAAGGATAATGCAAGCGTAATTACTGATTTGCTATTAATAGCTTGCATTTTCACCTTACTCGTCTCAAAGGAGACAGCAAGAGACGGGGAAACACCACTACAGCTAGCTCCCTACAAGCACTGACTTACCAAGAAGAGGGGAACCGGGCTAGCCCACGGCTGCCTTCTCTAGCTGCCTTCACAAGAGCCTCTGGATAAAATTTGTTCCATGTAACTCCTTGGAGCTCATTTGTTTCTTTTTCTCCAGGACACAGGCTGAAGGCTCTTTCTAAGATTTGAAACTTGTAAGACTAAAACATTAATTAGCTCAACGACTATGCCTGGTAGGAAAGGAGACAGCAAGTGTTAAAGCAGAGAAATGTTCAGGCACTCGGTGCCTGTGCTGGAGCTGTGTGTCTGAGCCAGCTTATGTACAGATAAGGCCGGCTGGACATTTGGACATATTTAAAACTGAGGCTTGAATATGCCTCATGTATCCAGGGAACTCTTCAGCCTCACCTGCACGGAGCTGAATTCAGTCCTTGGTTTGAGTACCAGTTGCCATCCTCAGGCTTGTTGCACAAAACTGAAACAGCATCCAACAAGCTGAGAGTTGTTTGCTCTAAGCAGGAAGCCTGCTGCAGAACAGAAAAGAGAGGGCATTGCAGATTTAAAACAGAGAAAGCTGTATAAACGAGCTGCAAACCAGACTGAGGCTTGGCTTGGGGAAGCTGAATCTTAAAATGGAATAGAGCAAGGGGTGATGTACAAACTAGGACAAACAGGCATTTCCACAGAAAGTGGAAACCGGTCACGTTGAGAATAACTAGGGATGCCTTCATTCATGTATCAACCACAGGAGGAGGAGAACGTCTAGAAAAAAAAAAAAAAGATACTTTGCTAGACAGGAGGAGATGAGAAACTCTGAAACTCTGTTGTACCAGACCTCTTCAAACTAGCACCACCAGCCCTTCTCTTTCCAGAGAATTCAATATTCATCAAATTCACTATTAAATTGCAAAGGGTAGGGAGGAAAACAAAACAAACCGACCCTTCAAGACCAAATCCAGCGCTGATGTAAAGCCTATGGAGTAGTTCCAGCTTCCCCTAGGCCTGAGCTGAGCTCCCACCATCCACTGTCCCTTCTGATGTCAAGTTGATGGATTACAACTTCCTAATGCAGGACTGATGCATTATGACATCCTAATGTCGGGACGATTGATTGTGACTCTTTTTTTAAGTATGGCTTACTAGGCAATTATTGACACCATCCATGCATTAGAGCCCTAATTCAGCAAAAAAGGGCTGACAGGCCAGTGCTGTGGGAAAAGATTAACCTATTCCAAACTTTATAGATCAGGGTGAGACGGGGCTTGTTCTGGGACCGGGCCACCCTCTCATTACAGGCCTTTGGAGACAGCAAAAACTAAATAGTTTATGCCACATCTTGAAGAAAATTGCTTTATCCCTTCACCTTTAAGTGGATTCAGACACTGCCAGTTGACTTGGGAGTGCTTTGGGGTCAGTGCACACACGCCGGAACATGGAGAGGGGAAAAAAAATCCAAATAAAGGAAAAAGAGAGGTAAAAGCCAATGCTGTCAGCTCCTACCCTCTAACATCTGTGAATAATGGAAGTGCGGAACCAAGGCTGGGAGTGGGGAGGTGAGGGGAGAAAGGGATGGTTGTAACAGTGACAAACAAGTCTAAAGGGACTTCTCTCCTCTCAAATGTCACTGGGGGAAGCAGACAGGAGATGGGGGAGGTAAGGAAGAGAGAAGGTCACGGCTGTAATACCCAGAGCGAGTGGACAATCAAATGTTTGCAGCTGGGCTAGGAAATGGCAATCCAGTTGCAGAGCACATCTGGCTCCCTTGCTGCACGCCATGGGGGCCACCTGGTTTTAATCATGCTGGGATCACCTTTGAAAAACAGAACTTAATCATAGGCCTAGTCCTAGCAATAGTGTTACATCCAGACTTCTCTCCAGGGGAGTAGAGGGTGGGAAGGGGGGAGAAGATGAGTTTAAAAAAGAAAAAAAAAAGAAAGTCTTCTGTGTTTTGCTCAGTCAAACCTGGAACTTTGTCAACAATTTCCTCTTGGTCAGGTTAAAGGGACTCACTTTTGATTTTCTGCCTCTTTGCTTTTGATTCCTGCTTAGTTTACACTTTCCTTGTTATTATTTAGACTGGTTACGTGCGCATGGGTGCTAGAGAGCACAGCCAGTAGAGAAGAAGTCATTTAAGAAGGCATTGTCTGTCCACCCCACCTCTCCCACCAGAGATGGACAACTGCACTGTTCTTTGGATTCAAAGGCCTTACACCTTCCCTGGATGGTCTTCAGGAATTCAGCCAGGGGTGCCATGAGGAAGAGCCTCCCTTGGCTCAGAGAAGGCTCGAACAGCATCATCCTTCACCATAATGGCCACCATGGGTCAAAACGAAAGTCCACCCCATCCACACTTTCCTTCCAACACTGGCTTGTAGCAGGTGCTCAGAAGAAAGATTCAAGAAACTTTGCAAATACAGAATAACCACCCTTGGCACCACCTCACAGGTTTTATCAATCACAAGTTTAAAGGTATGCTTTCTCTCCCTGATTAACTAAAAACCAGTCAACGCATTTTGATTTGAAAAATGTTGGGAGGGAAGGAGAAGATGTGCTAATCTAACCCTGGACACAGTACATCTTGAGAGGACCAAAACCAGTTCAGCTGTTGCAAAAGATCCCCATCATCTGCTCTTCTAGTATCGTCTAGAATCAACCCATCTGAGAATAAAACAAAACACAAACAACAAAAGCCCTCTTCTTCATCTGATCTCTATCATTCCTCATCTCTAGAAAAAAAACCATCTGAGCAGCCTGTGATAGAGATCACGAGAATGTTAGACGTGGTAGAAAATAAGGAACCATTGTTTTTCCATAATAATTTGAGGGCATCAAATGGAGGTAGCAGATGTCAAGTTCAGAATAACAAAGGCAGCGCTTCTTTACACAGACCATTGTTAAACGATGGAACTCATTACCACAGGATGTGACGCACCCCAAAAGTTTACATGGATACAGATGAGGTCAGAAAGGACGGAGAAGAAGCAGGAATCACTCTTGAAATGAAAGCAATCTAGGGGCAGAGACAAAGGTATTGGAACCACAGCATCCCTAAACAAAAATCAATCTTTTAATTCTTGTTGACTAGTTGCTGGAGCACCAGTAGGTTGGTTCGTAAAGCCAAGGTGTCAGCCTTATTTCTTTCCCTTCACACAGAAGGGAAAGCAGATGTTATTTCTAGGCAACTCTCACTTGAGCCAACTACTGTAGCAAAAAAAAAAAAAAAAAAGGACTAATGCAAAGAAAGACTTGTTAGGTTAGTAGATGTTTTCACAAACACAGAAACCCTCAGTTCAGTCCTTTACAATCCAGTCTGCATTGTAAGACCAAGAAACACCCTGGAGATAAGTGTGCATGAAGACATGACCTGACAAGACTCAAGATGTGCACTTTGCACCTTCTGGTAATAGAAAGGAAACCTCAAGCCTTCAGTCCTTCTTACCAAGGGCTTCAAACTTTTCTGCTAGTGTCAAGATCAGATCCTGAATAACCTTTTGTGCACGTACTTCATTTTGTCACAGATACTGGGGTTAGATTCACTGGAATGTTTCAACTACTTCACCTTGTTGTCGTGCTGCAGAGGAACTTTAATCTCAGCTTAACCACACCAACCACAAGTTGTTTTATATCTCGTTAGAAAAATGCCTTAATTTCCGGTGTAATCTTGTACAGGAGCTCAAATCCGCAACAGCACCAGTATTGTAATATAATCTAGAAGTATTATAATAAAAATAAACATAGTCAAAGAGTATTTTACAAATGTTAATTATTACTAGGGGAGAAAATCCTGTCAGGTAGGTATGTGATAGTAATAGTTATCTTATTTTACAGGCAGAGAAACTGAGCCAGAGATAAGCAGTTAAGTGACTTGCCCAAGGCCATGAAGAGAAGCAAAGTTAGAGCAGGACTAATAAGCAGGAATTCCCAGCAGCCCTGCAGGCTACAAAGCCCTTTTCTATGCACCTTTTTCACAATTCCCAAATCAGTTCCACTTGACTCCAATGGCTTCTGAAGAGATTTTCTGATAACAAGACCTGCCTGACAGAGAATACACAACAAGCATGCAACTAAGACTTTAAAAAGTTATCTTGATTTTTAGGAGGTTGGCTGCACATTCTTTCTCAGCTTTAGCACGGAAGTAGTGTAAGAGCATCCAAAATGTCTTGACACAGCAAAAAGAAAATTATCTGGTTTCTCTGTACCTGTCTAAAGCAAAGCCCTGGAAACAGCCTGAGAAAAGGCATCATGTTTTGGTGGCCAGAATATCACACTAGTCTTTTTTTCTATATTAAAAGTCTTTCCCATCACAGCTGTTTTTGCACTATAAAATGATAGGAAGTGAAGACAGCAACTGCTAACGTTGCTTAGAAACACAAGGCTTGCTGTGCCACCTGCAGGGCTAGCTTGAAAAACTGCCTGTTGTAGGGATTAGCTCCGTCTTGGAAGTGAGGAGCCATTGTTTCTACCCAGGACGAAGCAGTTTTGCAACATCTAATTAGGCTGGTGAGCAAGAACATAAAACGGACTATAGAGTGATTCTGCCTCATTCCATTGGGATGTTTCACTCCATTCCTGCCCGGGCTCACCTACCTGGGAAATCTATGTTCTGTTGAATGGGGGAACCTAAGAAAACACAACACAGATGAGAATCAAAAGCAGAGTTACAGTTTACGTACAAGTTCTGTGGAACCATTTCCTACCTGTCTCTACCTCCGTTTCCCTCTGCACTGAGCTGTAGCTCTTCCCCAGGACTTTCGCACTATGTTTCACTTGTGATTTAATGCAATTATCACCCTATATTTTATTACTAATAGTTGTCCAACTGCATACTTTTACCCAGTGTTTTGCTGGAGCAAATGACCTGAACAAAGGAGTTCAGGATTTCGCCTAAATACATACCTAAAACTAATCTAGAAAAAGATCAAAATTTTTCTGGATGGTTAAAAAAATATGTTCCATTTTGTTGGGGGCTTGTTTTATTTTCTTTTTCAGTTGTGAGAACCTACAGTGAGGACAGCAGCAGTCTGAAGCTGAAAGAGTTCCATTAAGTCATTGCACCTTTGCTCATAGTGATATACGCTGGACAGGCAGCCTAGAATAATGAAGTCCTCTTTATTTGACCCTTCTGCCAACATACGATTATTCCCCAACACACTGATTGCTAGGGCTTTCTGCAGCATAGTTTTAAATGTCCCAAGAGACAGGGTTTCTACCACTTTCACTAGAAAATCGTTTACATAGCCTAGTAGATTTGGCCCCTGGAGAGACTTTTTTATTGTGTTTGGTTTCAGTAAGAGCCTCGAAGGTGTTGGTCAGTGATTGATTATTGTCTGTATTGTGGTAGCACCTAGAGGCACCAGCTGAAACTGCAGACCTGCTGCGCTAGGTACTGTACGTGAGCGAGTGAGGAACTGTCTCTTCTCAAACACCTTGCAGAAGGAAGAGTTCAACCAAGCAAAGAGGCACGGAGAGATAAAATGATTTACCAAGACCAAACAGTGGTGTGTAAACACAATGAGGAGTGGAAACAAGTTGCTATAAACCTGAGTCAATTCCTGCATTCACACCTGGGCACAATGTCCAGAACTCCACCTTGAACATCCAGGTGACATGCTGTGCTGGGCTGGGGTAGAGTCAATTTTCTTCACAGTAGCGAGTACGGGGCTGTGTTTTGGATTTGTGCTGGAAACAGTGCTGGTAACACCAGGATGTTTGGTCATTGCTGAGCAGGGCTCACACAGAGCCAAGGCCTCTTCTGCTCCTCACCCCACCAGCGAGCAGGCTGGGGGGCACAAGGAGCTGGGAGGGGACACAGCCGGGACAGCTGACCCCAGCTGACCCAAGGGATGTTCCGTACCATAGGGCGTCATGCTCAGCATGTAAAGCTGGGGGAAGAAGAGGAAAGGGAGGACGTTCAGAGTGATGGCGTTCGTCTTCCCAAGTAACCTTGATGCGTGATGGAGCCCTGCTGTCCTGGGAATGGCTGAACACCTGCCTGCCAACGGGAAGTCGTGAATGAATTCCTTGTTTTGCTTTGCTTGTGGCACATGGCTTTTGCTTTACCTATTAAACTCTCCTTATCTCACCCCATGAGTTTTTTCACTTTTACACTTCTTATTCTCTCCCCCTTCCCACTGCGGGGACTGGGCGAGTGGCTGCGCAGGGCTCAGTTGGCGGCTGGGGTTAAACTACGACATATGCGCATACCCACAGGAGTTGTTTCTGATGAAAGGAGCACAAAAAAATTAACTATGCTACAAAGTGAAACAATAATCCCATAAAACCTAAAGCTCATTAGGGGTGAGGCTTGTTTTATGTTTCTCTGGTGCTTCCGTGCGGGAGCCACTTGCAAACAGGTTAAATCTCCACTGCACGATTTTCTCTCAAGCCATGGGGGAAAAACAGAGAGAATTCTGAGGGCAGTAACAGAAATGAAGAAAAATAAAGCAAGCATCAAAGGTTAAGCCACCAGATGAGGTTGCAGGAGGTGGTAGATTATGTGATCCTCTTGTATTTTAATTCAATTCTTCCCTTCCCACTTTAAACAAATCCTCTCTTTTGGAAACCAGTGGCCTCCTTCCCATTTATTCTCAGATGAGGTTTATTATGAGAAGCAAGCACCCAGACTAAACCATCATTCCAGAGTTAAAGCAAATCATTTCTTGACTTCTAAAATGGCAAGGGGGACATAGGCATTAAGATCAAGGTTAACACCTTCATTCAACCGGGCTCTCCATTCTGTTAGGGCATCACTCAACAGCTCTGCAAACAGAACCTAAGATCCCATTGATTTCATTACTTTCTTCCTTCCCTGTGCTCCTCTTATTCACAAGCCATCAGAGAACAGAAACACAGCACCACATCTGAAGAAAAATAAATTACTACACTGTGGTGCCTGTTAATCTGATGGATGGTTAAAACAGAAGTTAAAACTTGACATGCATAAATAACTGATTTTGAATTTTGCTTGCATTATAGAAAAATGAAGGAAGAGACACTAGTTGGGCAGCAACCCAAAATAAACATAAATTTTTTCAGATTTTTTTCGGTGAACTGAAAAACAGAATCAAGCACCAAGACCCAAGGAAAGAAACTTTACAAATAACACTGAAGTTAATTTCTAAGTTTCCAGTTTGAAACAAAAATACCAAACTGCTTTTTCCTCCCAATGTCCAAGTGTTTTGACTATTTTCAAAATCATCAGCGGGGCAAACCGCCTCTACTTTAGCCAATGTATTTCAGCACCTATTTGTGAGATACTTCATCTGACCCAAATCTCCATTTCCTGAGGGGGGAAAGAACAGAAAAGAAGAGATTTTGGCCAAGTGACTCAGCTTTGGTCAGGACGGATTGCACTTGGCCTCCTCGCTACACAGCCTTGTTTGTTTAGCACACGGGAAAGCACAAACACACTGACACTGAGAAGACCCTCTCTCCCCGGGAAGCTAACCACATTCACTGATCTAGCTACAGTCCTACAAACCAAACAGCTGTTTTGGGCTGCCCCTGCTGACACCTGCCTGCTGTCCTGGAACAGGCATGTCTCCAAGGAGCTGGTATGGGCTGGTTGCAGTTTTGCCGGCACTGAACCCCACCGGCTGCACCCAGTTTTCTCATTGTTAGATCTCCCATTTCCCAAGAGCATTCACAGGTATCTTTCCCCAGGAGCAAGGAAAACCAACGAACATGAGGATCTTGTCAAAAGATTAAAGCCCCATTTCTTGTGTCAATATTAAGTCAGACTGGAGAGGACGCTGAGGGACACACTGAAATTCAGGCAATTTAGCCTGAAGGTCACTGGACCGAATGTGTGTCAAGGGATTATTTTACTCCTGGTGTCTTTTGTGATGTGATTCATTCTACCAGAAGCATCTTGAGAGAATGTACTCAGTCACAGCATATGCCACCATCACTTGGATCCTCCTGTCTCATTCTTGAGGTCTGTTTATGAGGCTGAGAAAAGCTACCAAGAGCCCACCATTATCCACAGTCTGTCTAAAATATCCCCGAGAGCCCTCCTGAGTCACAAAAATGACAAATGTGTATCCAACAAGGACTGTTCTCCACTCCTTCAGTTTCAGCAATTCAAAATGAATATTTAGAGCGTCATGACCCCGTGAAGCCAAATCGTGTGTCCCTTGAGACCACCTCATTCCTTTCTCGCTCCCCCTCCAGCCCCCTCATCAAATAAAGTCAAGAGTACGTGCGTCATTCTGACACATACCCTTCAGGAAGTGATGGGAAGAGGATAGATTTTCCTCCTCCTAATGCCCTGACTGTGTCCCTACAGCACGAGGTCCTTCATTCCCACAGTACCGGGCCTCCCCTGCTACAGAGGGGGACGGTAACCCGAGGAGCCATGACCAATGTGATGTCGGATTAGCGTTGCTCTGTGACACTGTCAGCAGCATTTCGCTGGGCTCTTTAAGAGAATATCCTGCTGTGATTCACAACAAGTCTTGTGTTCAGGAGACACAGAGATCTCATCCAGCAAATTAAAACGCTCTACAGTGAATTTCAGTACTTCTGCTTGGATGTCTCCCAGGGACTGACCTAAATGGCATGTGCTATATCAAGGGGAAAAGCCACCTACCACAAAAAGCCTGGACTCCAAACCTCCGAGACCCACCTGTGACAAACGAGCACGACCCACTGAATGGGTCTTCCACTGGAAGGCTGCTTCTCAACTTCTCCACAGCTTGGCAAAGAAAGAAATAGGCTCGTTTCACTGCAGGGATTTGTCTAAAATGTGTTGGTCACATATCGGTAACTCTTCAATACATCCTGCATTATTCACTGATATATAGTTGTTATCTTAATTATTAATTACAAAAAATGGGATGACTCACAAGACAGGTTGGAGAGACCACTGGTTTCAGCAGCGTTGGTGGCTGTGTTGCTGGATGACTGGTAGCTACGTGCACAGCTGGCTGCGAACAAACTCCAGCAAAATCCTGCGGCTCCGAAACCACCTCACTTCCGTCTGGTTTATCTGCTCTGTGACACACAAAGCATCAGGTACCAAACCAAGAGCAGATCAGTGAGTTGAAACTTGATGAAATATTCATAACACTCTGAAAGTGAAAAAACGCTGAGCAGTGTATGAAGGAATGCAGGAATTATTTGCATTTTTGCTTGACAAATACCATAGCACCAGAGAAAAATACTGCATCCCTGACAAGCAACAGCAGAAATAAAACAGGCAGGGATATAATATAATATGAATGTAGTTGCTTTCACTGGAACATGCCAAGAATACAGGGTTTAACACCTCTTTTCTTGGAAAATGGGTTTTGTATCTCCTCAAATGTCAGAACCGTGGGTTTGCATCTCCTTGGGAAGCTACTGCTTAGATCAGCACAGCACTTGCTAAATCCAACACTGGCAATCGCTCCCCTTGAACGGAAAGCACAGAAAGCCATCAATTGCAACACTCTGGTCACTTGCTGTAGCAACCTTCTCCATAGCAAACCCACCTGGGAACTTAGGGCTGAACTGGGCCCTGCTTGGTTTGTGGAAGCCAACAACATCCAAGCCCGAGGTCATGTGCCTCCAGACACATTTTGACAACACCAAAAGAACAAAAACACTCAGTTGTGCTGCGGCTCCTCCTTTTTTCTCCCCCTGGCCTCCCACATCACAGATTAAAACAGCGCATCTGGCATTTACCGAGCGTCAAATACTTCTCCGAGACCTCCAAGAACAAACAGGCCCCGGCTGCCTTCCTCGGAGCTGCTGATAGGTCTCCAGCATTGTGCAAGGGGTCAGACTTAGGAACTGTCAACAGCTTCCTAATGTATGCTCTTTCTCCGGGAAAGGGGGTCCCAGGTTTTATAGCCTAATAGATTCGTTAATCGGAACACACACAGGCTAGGAAAGCCACTGTTTGTTTTCTCTGACAAGTTTGGCATTTTCCTCCTGGGAGCCAGGAAGCTTTAAAGGCGTAAGACTCTCCTACTTAACTGGACAAGAAAACCAGTCTGGACAAACTGAGACATGTCACTGTGGCTGCTGAGTTCTGAGCCAGAAGGTGCCACTTTAGAGACTTTACAACAACATCAATGTCAGGGTAAAGGAAATTAAATTTCCCTCCCTCTCCTCCCCTGATGTCTCCATTTTCTCCAGGTTTCCGCTCCGGTACCTAAGGACAGAGTTTTGCCCATCACAGGCACAGTACCTGTGATTATACTGATAGTAATGATGTTCAATTCAGAAAGCAGTTCCGGAGGGAGTGCTTAAAGTAAAGCAAGACTGTCTTGTACAACAGTGGCAACGCACCCGCAAACTGCTTCTGTTCAGTGGTGACAGCAGTTTAAAACACAGAAACATGAAATGGCAAATACGGTGTGTAAAACTCTAAATGAGACTACACACCCACCTCCAAATCAGCACTTCTCAAACGGTGATGTAGGCGCTGCCTAGGAGTTACTATAAATAACCCACATACAACCACAAAGGGGAATTCCGAGTGTTTCCAAGGCTATGCAGCCCATCCACTAAAAATAAAGTATCTTAAAACCTACATGCTACCACAATTTATTACACTTTAATGGCCCGGATGAGACAAGAAAATTGTATTCTAAGATTTTATGCCATCGAGAAGAAGAAATCAACAGGGGGCTTTCAGCAAAAATAATTTCAGCCTCTTTTCCTCCTGTCTTGCTAAACAGGGAAACTTTCTTTCCTATGAAATCATTCCAGCATCAGGACTAAATCCTCTCAGACTGAAGGGACCCCTTGCTGTGTTCCTGGCACAAAACAAACATTATGGCCCACATGCAGAGTCCAGCTCAGCAAGTCCCCAGGCCACTGACCCCAGCACCTGAGTGTTTATACCAGGGAGGCACTCTGCAGTGCTTTTCCGATTTCCTAAACTGTTCCTCTAAGCACCTGCTGGAGGCACAGTCAGAGACAGCTTCTGGGGACAGATGGATCTTTGCTGTAACACTGACTGTCAGGTCTGAGACCCTGCTTCAGGGGCACATTCCCATTCTTCCTTCACGCTATTCCTCCGACCTTCCTCCCTTTGACTGGAATCCTACGGTCTCCACAAGCTCTTCTGGCTCCAGCACTCCAGCTACTAAAACACTCCACGATACGTACACCGCGATCGAGGAGGGCAAAGGAGTGCTGAGTCCAACAGCAATACCTTGCAGGAAGAACATTCAATTATCATTTTTAGAATGGGAACTGGCTTTACCTTTGATTTTTCAGCACAGCACACACCCCCCCACAAGCTGTACAGTCATTTGTCCTGTCACCGGTTGAAGTAACGCTTATATCTTGCTGAAGTCAAAGCGTGTCCCATTGAAGTTACAATGAAACACTGTGCTTAAGTGCTTTGCTGAATCACAGCCATCGTAACTATCCATTAGGCTTTGATCTGGTTAATGTTTGTCCAAATATGGCCCCACAACGGGAAAGCAATGAACCATTATTAAAAGAAGGAAGGACAGCTGGAATTATTTTAGCGTACAACTACATGCACAAACACACACCAAGTAACAGATTGAAAAGCTGTTCTTGTTATTCCTCCAATTATTCTTCTCTCATTCCCTTAGTTACAAAACTATTAATTAGGGTCTTTTTTTTTTTTGTCCTACCCGCTGCCCCCTCCCCCCACCCCTTTTAATGTACTCAGTGCTCATCCAATTTACACACACAGTTTATCTTGGCAAAAAAAGAAAGGGAAGGAGAAAAATCTCCACGCAGGGCTGGAGGGGGGAGAGGTGTTTGTTTGAGGGGAGTCACCACAGCCATCACTCAGTCGCTGGGGAACTGAAGAAGGAGAAAGACTGCGGAGGCTTAACTCTTCATGTTATTTATACATGATAGAGGTATCATGTATATAATTGAAAGGTAACTAAGTAAATACTTGCCTCTTCTTTTTCACTCATACACACAAATCTACTCTTTCAATTTCTTAAGAAAAAAAGCTGGCCTGTTCTAGTTCCATTTCTTGAAAAGCAGGCTAGCTGCCAGGACGTGTAGAAAGACCTCTCAGCACAACATTCGGAAGAACTGACTCCACCCACGACAGCAAGCTAAAACAAACACAAGGTCCATCCTCAGTGAAGTCGGTGACTTTCTTCTTCTTCCTGATCTGAACATTCCCTACTATATCTGAGGCTACAAAAGTCTTCTATCACGTAATTCGCCTGCACTTTATTGATGGCGAGTTAACGGAGATGCACCACTGCACACCCCTCGCCTCTGGCTTGCACGACAGCGCTGATTAAGGGAGCAGCCAGATCCACCTTCAAGCATGTGGGCGGCTCCAGCGCTTCCAGTTGATGGACTGCAGCAGAATGACACCATTATTTTCTAAATCTTCCTGAGCTCTTTCTCTGATGACAGGAGTTGAGGGCTCCAATTCACCTTTGCTGTTGCAAAGACACCGTATGCTCTGTTTGGACAGCAGAGGTTTAAGAGAGAAGCAAACAGACTTGGCCGTATGTTCTGATTAGAAAACACAAGTTAAAAGGCTCTCTTGATCTGCCCGATTAGGCAGATCATTGTAAGACAAGCATTCTCTTTCAAAAATGGTCTTCCATTCATCCCTAGTGGATAAAGAGCAGTTTTTCAGAGGTACAGAAGGCCCGGCATTTCTCCTGACCTCAGTGAGGGCTGCGTGTCTGGGAGTGACGGCCTATGCGCACCCAGGTGGGGATATGTGCACCCAGCCCCCAGCATATGGGGTCCTTCTCAAATGGAACCTCGGAACACTGCTCCACCTCAAGGAAACATAAATATCAAAGGCAAGCTTAGCAATAGCACGAATAAAGGAGCCGCTTGCCCTAAGTTTGGCATGGACAGGAGGCACCACCCTGCCCGTTTCCTGTTTTCCGCTAGAACTAGTCAAGGAACTCGCGTCCCTTTGTCCGAATGGTGTCCCAGCAGCTGTGCTTCAAAGACACTGCCCTGGCAGTCGGAACTCCAGCGCACGCAAACGGGGACACCCCACACGAGCCGCACACGGCTGGTAACAAAGCAAGAAGGGAGACTGACTCCACACAGTTCACTACGGAGCGCGACCCTGTCCCCAGGGCTTCCGAGTGGGGCTGACAGAGCCCAGGGTGATCTCCAGTGTCACTGGCGATCGACTGCTAGAGACTGGGCCTCGACAGCCACCAAGGCAGCGCAGGACCTCTGGCCTCGTTTTTCTCGGACTTAGTGCCCCATCTCTGGGCTGGGGAAATAGCATCACTTGTACTGCCTTTGTAAATGCTTTGAAAGCCAGGGATAGAAAGTGCTAAACATTATCTGGATCCTACAACACTCTTCAAGGGACAACCATCCAGGTGACGCTGGCAGAGCAGAGACCAAACCATTCCCCAACGCATCGTCTCCTCCCTACTCAGAAGCAAAAACCAACCACCTGCCCGTCAAGCCGACTGAGTTTGACAAAGCTCTGGCTAAAGCAAATGCAAAGACTACCAACCAGTCATTTCCAGAGGAACATAAGAAATTGCTTTATGGATCAGTCCCACAGTTTGTTAGTTACATTAGATTCAGTCTATTCTGGCTCATTTTCTGTGACTTTTTTTTTTTTTAACTTTTTCCCATGCAGATTACCATTCTTCATTTCAAAACAAAACAGTAAAATGAATTGGAAAACCCTCTTCCTCTTTTCTGACACTACAGCTTATTCTAGTAACCTATTTTTAGACCTCTGACATGCATATAAAAATATATATTCCCAGAAGAATTTCATACAGCTATGCAATGTGAACTCAGAGTACTCACTAATGACACACCCAGATTTATTGCTTCCCGTGCTCTGTCTATAGTTTATTTTTTGATGTAAAAAAATCAAAACAAAACAAACCCGTAACAAATAAAAATGCAGATATTTGTAAGTTTGGCTAAAAATATTTTTTTTTAAGCTGTGCACTGATACAAGACTTATCTTCCATCTTCCTTCTATACAACTTTTAGGCCAAACCCTCTTCTTTTTATGGAGATTTGATAAAAATCTAGCTATGCCAGTATTTCTAAAACAACTTCTTTCTATCTTCTTTTTGTGCTGATGAAAACCTAGCTTGCACAGAAAACTAAGAATTTCCCCACAGAAATGTTCGGGATTCTCAAAAACACAAGATCTGATTATATCTGGACAGATCTGAAGACCTTGATAAATGATTTATATATGTCACAGTTCTGTGACACCCACCTGTTCTGCCTTCCTGCAAGTATTTTCAACCATTTCACCCCTGATTTAGAGGACTGAGCACATCTGAAGGATAAGCTGTAGTTTTAACTAAAAACTTGGTAATAAATCTGATTTCAATGGAATAAAATGGACAAACAGTTTGGAGGAAACACATACCAAGATGATTTCTCAGGTCTTGATCAGATTTAGCACGATGGGATGGAGAGACAGATGAAAGAAAGCAAGAAGGCCAGCAAGGAAGGCAGGCACTTACCATGGACAAGACGCCCAAGCTCTCAGCATCTTTGAGGGGCTGGTCCTAGTCACAGAGCACTGACCATTCTGTGGATGCCAACAGCGTATAATGGGTGCTGAGCCTGGACAGGATAATCTATTGGTCCATGAGGTTAGCTTCCAGATGTTTCACTTCCACTCAATCCAGCAAGAATGAGCCACCCAAATACCTATTAAAATCTGTGTCTTAATGTTAAGCTCAAATTTGCACATGGGCCTATCTTACGCATTTCTCAGAAGGTTACCTTTGGCTATATCTGCAAGGGCTGTACTTCATTTCATTTATATCTCACTTGGGGTATTGCTGCCATTTACTTTTAAATTGCACTCTGTTTCCTGTACTTGGCCACTAAACAACACCAAACAGCAGGGAACATAAAGCTGTCATCCAGTTGAAAAGTTTGTTAAATCTTCAGCTCACGTTTCGCATGAAAATACGTGTCCACGTGGTAAAAAACTGCAGATAAGCAATACTGAAAATCAAGCCTTTTTCTATGTGTAAAAACACCCCAGTGGAGCTTCTCTGCAAACCTGTTCTCAAAGGGCTCTACAAACCTCGCTGTCTCAGACATTTGCAGTACCGATACCCATACTCCCTCTCACCGATTTGAACCCTCTCGCACAAAGGAATGAACACGCTCTGTAACCCTTGTTACCCTTCAAGGGCTTTTAAGGAACTGGCAGAGCCCAGCTCATCATTGGCTTTACCTTAATATCAGTATTACCCTGATTTACCTATGAGCAGGAAGAGCATCTTTCTAGGAAGCATGAATCCTACACGCAAGATCTTAATTCAAAAAGAATTTGGCACCCTATTGCATGTCTGCTCCTGGCCAGGTCTCCAGGTCAAGTACTGCGAGCTGCGATAATGAGGCTGGATTCTGACAATTCTGACCAGTAGCTGTTGTCATCCTGACTGCTTCTAAACCATCAAGAAGACACTGAGTGACTTAGGCAGGGTTTATTTTTGGTATACAAATGTAAAGGAAAATGTAATTCAATGTCACAATGTCTGCCACAGTCTCCGAGGAAATCTGATTTCCGAAGCACATGAAGAATCTCCCCAGCCCACAGTGTGCTTTCTCTAACCAGATTTCCCTTTCTTGGTCAGTCAGGTAGGATTTTTTTGGTTTTTTTCCTTCCTCAGTCCAGAACCCTTAAAATTCCACCATTCCTCCAAAAGATTTTCTGCCCTGAGGAGAAATCCTGCCATGAATGGATGGGTACATCACCTCTCAAGTAGGTGCACACCGACTGGAAGCAGCTGCCCTTGATGTACCAACTGGGGGACAAAAGGAAGGTGGGGAGCAGGAGACACAATGGAGTGAGAATACCAACTCCAGCCTTTTTCTTCTTTTGTTTTCTCCTGGCCCCCATCATTTATGTCACACAAACGTGCCCTCGCTTCAGATCAGTTACAGCCTGTTTACATCCCTTTGCGATGCTTCCTAAGCAGTGCCAGGAGGAACCAGCATAGCTGTCACTGCCAGCTTCCAGGAGGGACGCGGTTCTGAAGGCTCCACGCCCGGGAGGCTTTTAAAAGTAGCACAGAGTATTCTGTCAGAAAGAGTCAAACAAGAGACAGCCTGTGCTATGCTGGAGTGGTACGTAAGACAGTTTTGAGAAGGAATAAGCCAGCAAGAGGAGAAAGCTGTGACACTAAGGGCTTAAACTGCACGTACAGACTCATTTCAGCTCTGTCATACAACCTGTGTGACACCGAGCACACAGCTGACTGCTCCTCAGGCTTCCTATCTGTGAAATGGCAATAAGAAGCTTACTTTTGTCATTTTAAAATGTGATTTTTCCATTTTTGAGACTGTCACTCATTCTGGGTACAGATAACAGGGATCTGATCTTAGTTATAGGTTCTGGTTGCTATTGCAGTAACTTCACACTGTAGTGTGTTTTAAGAGAATGATGAGACCTTTGCCCACACTTATCCAAAGTCTGGGTGGACAGCTGACGGCTGCAATTCAGAGAAGCTTTTCAAAGGTAAGTATAGACTCCAAACGTATGGATCCCTTTGTCAGTTCAGCACAAAGAGCTGCAACTTAAGAACAGTAAAAATAATGGCCACGGGATCATTGCGCCATTCAAACCAGCATTGCTAAGTACAGTAGCAGAAAAGACACAGAGAAGAAAGAGCAAAGCATATACTTCTCAAGTGCAAAAACCATAGCACGGATTCACATTCCTGTTGTGTATATCTTATTTATGTTCTTGTTAAATTATCCTACAGAAGGATTTTTAAAGTCTAGAAGGAAGAACACTGCCCATTCATTTCTCTAGGTCATTTTCATACTTATCTATTAACTTTCACCTGAAAAGCTTAGTCATTTTATTCATCATCAATCCTATGGAAATGATTCAGAACACTGTAGAAGTCCAGGAGTATCACCACTAAATGTCTGATAAAATCTTCAGCCAAGGCACGTCACCAGTAAAGTTAAGGTGTAATGTCTTCATACTAGCAGAATATCAGGCTCAGGGAAGTCAGATCTCTACTGTCATTCTGCTGGAGTACGTCATCTAGCTCTGACAGTATGGCAGAACAACACTTTTCGTGAGGCCATCACTAATATTTCATCATCACTGCAGGTCCATCCTACCCCAAGAACTGCATACCTGGAGAGGCTGCATGTTCTTACAATGTCTTGGACAATGTGTGTGAATCTGAAAATTACATGTGAAGGCCAGTGATACATCAAGCATCACTGTTTTAACAGAACTGAGGGACTGAGATTTAAGTTTTTGTGGCAAAGGCTGCAGCAGAATGGGAGACCCACACTGCGCTGTATCCTATCCAAAAATCAATCAAGTGTAAGGCTTCATAAGCTGTGACCAAAACCTTGGGCCATCTGGCTCTCTGACACAAGGCAGATGAACTTCCTCAGGGCAACACAGTGACATTCGTTTTCACTTCTCTCAGCAGCATTTGAAACCCAGGCAACAGCACAGCAAGGCTGGACTCCAGGACCAGACTTTCAAAGAAGCTCAGGGACAGAAATTCAAGCATTCATCATCCAAAATCTGAGCTGATATTATAGAGTTCAGATCCTTTTGAGCACTGAAGGCCCTGCATTATCTAGGTGGAAATGACCCGACGATATTGAGAACATTAAAAGACTGGTGTCAAGTGCTCAAAGTGGTGTGCTAAGATATTTACCTGTTGTGTTACTTGTCTTTTCACATCTCTCCAGACTCAGAGGAAGACATAATGCACTTAAAGAATACATCAAAGGAACAAGAACTGCAAGAATAGCCCATACATCCCACCAGTAGATGTGTTTTACTACCAGAACTATCGCTGATTCTGAACGGTGGAACAAATAAGGCAGAGGAAGGAAAAGAGAAAGAACTCATGAGAAAAAAAAACAAAAACAAAAACAAAAAACCAAAAAACAACAACCAACCAAACAAAAAAACCCCAAAAAACAAACATAAAAGGGCAAAGAAATAGAGATCACAATTTTTCTGTGCTTTAGTCTGCAGAAATTTTGCTAGAAGGAAAAGGCTCTGGGGTGGCAGAACAGTCGCACACTTTTTTTTAACCAGTCATCAGGACTATTATTATTAACTTCAGAGGAAACAGCACTGAGCTTATATCCCGGAGCCTACACTGCTTTTGGTTATATCATTATACATTTCACCATAAATCAACCATCACCAAATTTAAAACAATTCTGAGTGGTAAGTGTGGAGCAACACTGCACAACCACGTGAGGAAACACAGGCACAGACAATCTATTGATGCAACCTCTGTTTTATGCAAATGCCTGACATAAGACACATACAAAAACTAGAAAAAAACCAGCATGATCACAATACTTCCCTTGTCACTGGGATGACATTTACTCCCAACCAGCCTTTACGATGGCACCAGAAACTTACTTTGCCCTAGGGTGAGTAGGAAACATCTAATTAAGCAGTCTTAAAAATCTGGTTGTCAGGATTTAAACCATGCTTTACCCTGGGCAGACAAAACTCCTGCTCTTTGCAGGAGCTTGAACAAGACTGGACTAGAGAGCAGTCCAAGAAAACAGCAGAAGTGGAAGATACAGAAAGAGAAACAACAGGAAAGTTGCTCAGTTAAACTGTCCTTTTTTTTCCTCAACAAAAAGTCTTGTTGGGTCTCTCTTTTCCCCGCTCTCTTAAAGTTCGTTCTGATTCAATGCTTGCTGAAGCTAACCTTCCATCAGGCTTTGCATCCCGCATGCTGAATTCCTTCTTGAGCTTTGTCTCCTGAAAGACAAATGTTTTGGGGGTTTTAAGCAGTGAACAGGACATCACCACCCATGTGACAACTAGCACCATGCAAAAGCAGAAACAGAGAGGATTTTTCTGCTTCTAAGAGTGTCAGCATTAATTTTTCTCCTGCTTCTACTGAAACCTCCACAGATACAAAAGCAAAGCCCACAGCCAGCATAAAGCCTCTGCATAATCCTGGGATTATTAAAGACTTCTAGAACACAATCACTTCTAACTGTGTGTCCCCCTACGAAAGACAGATCCCTGAAGATCCAAGACAATATAGCCACAAACCTCTAGGTAGTGTCTAAGGCTACCCTGAAACTTTATGGGCCACACCCACAAAAGCCACAGTTCTGATCTCTCTCCACATTGGTTCCAGCCATCAACCTCCTAGTTATCTTCAGACCAGAAGCAAAGGGCTCAGCCACTAGACCGTGCCTAAACTCCCACCCGGAGCTGGTGGGTTAAATCACGACTCCACAACATTGCCTCCTGTCTTTAACTAAACTACAGGAGGGACAGATATCAAACCATGGAGATCTGCTATCCCACAGCTTACGCATTTGGCCTAGGCATAGATCAGCTGGCTACATACTTAAGTAGAGTCCCAGGCAAAGTTAAAAGCAGTAAGAAAATTGTAAAATAGGTGAGTTTTATTCTAGATGCTGTTAAAAGGGAAACACAATGGCTTCAAGAAAATGGAACTCTCTTACAAGTCCTGAGCATCAACTACCCTCCCAACAAGGCCCAGTTTTATTAAATTTATTTTCCACTATTTAGATCATTGGTATGTGCATTTCAGCACAGGACTTAAAACTGTTCTGATACCTTGGTTACCAGCTTCAGGAAGCTGGGATGGATCAGTCATAATCACCCTGTTTCTTTATATTCTCTTCCAAGAGATCCATTATCAGATACTAGGCTAGTCACCCAACACAGGAAATTTTCATGAGCCCAAATCACACAGATGTACGAAAGCAATGGTGAGCGTTAGAACCTGGAGGCCTGCAGCCAGAGCCCTTCCATTGCAGTGCCTGTCTCTACACGTCATCATCTGAAACACTGAGACTTGGACGTACTCGCAACAGAGGGAGAAACACAGTTCACACGCTGCCAGCCACCTCTGTGCTCCTACCTTAGGCCACTCTGCTGCTGAGGCAACACCGAGCCAGCAAAGCAACACATTCTGGCCAGTACAAATCAGTCCGTCTTGTATTTCTGCTTCTGCTCATTGCTTTTTTATCTCATATCTGCATATATAACAGTCTACTCCACTGCTCATGAGGGGTCCTGGGCAGGGTGTTCGTTGTAAGGCACCTTCCATACAAGGCCAGGCTGAGAGAGTCGGGGTTGTTCAGAAGAGAAGGCTCCAGGAAGACCTTAGAGCACCTTCCAGTGCTGAAAGGGGGCTACAGGAGAGATGGGGGGGCTCTGGATCAGGGGGTGCAGGGACAGGATGAGGGGGAATGGGTTGAAGCTGAAAGAGAAGAGATTTAGAGATCTGAGGAAGAAATGTTTCCTGTGCGGGGGGTGAGGCAGTGGCCCAGGGTGCCCAGAGAAGCTGTGGATGCCCCATCCCTGGAGGGGTTCAAGGCCAGGCTGGATGAGGCTTTGGGCAACCTGGGCTAGTGGGAGGGGTCTCAATGGTCTCTAAGGTCCCTTCTGACCCAAACCATTCTGTGATTCTGTGATTGCTGGACAGTGAGCACTGTAGTGTTTATTGGGTTTTCTGAGGCATTCCCTCAGGTATTTCCTGGAAAGGAGGCTGACGTTACCTGTTGACTCCAAACAAGCAAAGCCTGTCTACTGGACCAGCTGTGACACACAGTTATATGAAGCCAAAGGTGCTGTTATTCGAGGACTAAAGTTATACAGCAAATGGCTTATAAAGTTAATCAGGAGGCACTAAGGTGGCATTTATGTGGCTGTCATGGACTTACCCAGAAAGGTCACTGTCACTGAGCAATTAGCTAATGGAGCAGTTCTAGTTGCTGAAGAGATTGCCAGAACTGAGTAGTCAGATCTATTCAGAATACCTGAAGACAAAGATTTTCTACAGTCCACAGAGAAGTCAGAAAGTAGATTCAGAAGCATCATTTAGGAAAGCACTTCCCAGGAAAAAGGGAGGGGAAATTCCAAGTTAAGCATTTATTTTAATTTTCCCTTTGAACCATCTGTTATTTCCATCTTTTACAGTATTGTCACACAGTATACTCCTGGGATGAAGAAATTCTCTGGGTAATAAACCTCACACTGTTCAGAACTAGAGTCAAACTTTCCCAGACTTCACAAGAAGGTTTGCATTTACAGGGTTTTGTATCATACCAACATGGCCCCATAGTCTGAGCATCTCTCACTTCAGTACCACTAGAAAGTTCTTCCTTCATTCTTTTCCAAGGACAATTCCTTGTTTCATTCAGTCTTCTTAGTAAATTTAACTCTGAACACACATCAGTTGACAATATTAAAAAATGGTCCTTGAAAATGTAAGCAACATCCTTAATTAGCATTAAAAATTTAAGCTGTGTGGTGTTTTAATTGAAAAGAGATTATTTTCAAGAAAAGGTTTCCAAAGAAACAGAAAGTCATCTGATGTCCCTAAATCTTTAAATATATTCTCCCAAGATCAGAGAACACAATTCTACTTCCAGCTCTGCCATTAATGTTCTGTACATCTTGGTCTCGCAACACATGGAAAAAAAAACTTGATATACTACGTTCCCATGTTTCTCCTCTCTCTGTGGTTACAGCGCTGCGAGACACTTGACTAACAAAAACACAGCTCTAACAACTAGATTTGCAAAGACGACCTCAAATTCAAGTTGAACTCTCTTTCTCTCCTTACACATCTGGTAACACAGGTTCTGATTTTCAGAGGAGCGTCAGTCTGTTGAGCAAGACGGTGTGTTTCTATACAGATCCTTTTAAGAACAGCACATACACAGATGCTCCCGACTTGCTTGGATACCATCATCTGAAAGATTTTGGGGAGGACACAGACTGTGAGGAGGAAGACTACAACCCTGGCTGAACAACTCTTGATCTGACTTAGTTTTTGACAGAGAAAATAAAAAAGGGAGACATGGCAAACAAACGAAAGGTGAAAGTTCAGGTCCCCGCCATAAATGAGGGCAGGTGACAGCGAGGGCTGGAAATCAATGTGCACATTGTACGTTGTTTACTCATCCCCGCATGCAGATGAGAGAGCCATCTGACTTCAGTGCACCGCCACTTTCCCGGTAGCAGCATGGTGCCTGCCTCTCTCTGCTCCAGCTCAGCCATTGAAACGAGCCGATACAGACTTGACGGCGCCAGCAAACCTGCAATAACTTGTTCGTTGCCACAGTGCCCATCCCATCACCTATCTCCATTCACACTCCTCCTTATTGCTCACCTGATAGCGACAGACCCGACGGTAATTGCTGGGGTGTGCTGCAGAGTGACAGAGAAGCGGATAAGGAGTATCTATCCCTTCTCTCAGCACAAATGTGTAAAAGTTTGTTCATGGTTTTATGAGGCATGGAGCAAACCAGCTGCTTTCATAACGGGTTGAGGTGTTAACTGCTGAGGTATTGTGGGGTGGCTCCTGCCAGCCCACTGTGTCTCTCTGGACAGGACAACACACAGGCTCCTGTGTTGGGCTGAAACAGGTGTGAGGAAGGAAACTATTTCATGGTGGAAGGTGGGACAGAGGTAGGGATTTCTTGAAGTTTTAAAGGGCTGGAAAAACTTGCTTTCATTTCAGGCTTCAAACAGAACATACACACCGGAGAAGTGAAGGCTTTCCACGCCAAGTCTCTCGTTCTCCACCTCCACCTGGTGTTGCAGGACAGTTTTGAAAACTCCAAGAAGAATTCATCTTTCTCCAGATCTACAGCATCTCCTTCCAGACCGTCAAACTGTGAGAGTGGATTCTGCGATGCAGTTGCAAGTCCTGTAATGATCAAATCGAGATTTCTGACTCGTTTTGTATATAAGGCAGAGAACAGCTGTCAAGTAGTAAAATGTCTTGGGTGCAGGAGCCAGGCATTAATCAGATGAGAAAGCTGCAAATCTGAGCACAGGCTCTTATTAGTGGGCTTTTAATAGTATCTGAATGTACACACACAGAAGGATATTTCTCATGTTTACCAGACACTTAGTCCTGTCACCTGGGGAGGGCAGGTGTTGCAAACTCCATTAAGAAAAGCCAGAAGGAGGATTTTCACCTCATTTTGTCTGCACATAAAGATTATTCAAAGGAACAGACTAATCCTTGGCCTCTGCTGAGGCTGGCAACAAAACCGAAGGGACGGTGCGTTTTTGACAGCAATGGCCAGGCACAGGTCTAAGATCTGAGAGGCACCTCACCAAGGCTACCAAACATGTCAGCCAGTAGAACATTATAAATGGAGGAACCACGTTGGCTAACGCAGGTTTCCAGCTGTGCAAACAAACGCCTAGAAGCTTGCACTACAAATCCCAGACTAGTTGGGGAAATATAGCAAAGAACTATTTTCCCAGCAATCCATCAGAGACCTGAAGGCATGTTGAATCACTGCTCAACACATCGCGCCCTACTACAGCTGGACTTAGTGCTGACATAGGATGGTACAGACCAGCATCTCAATGGCTGGATAAAAGGGCTTTGGCTATCTTGTTTTTCTCCCTCTGATTTAAAGATGTTATATATCACATATAAGATACTGTAGCCGTAAATCATAGTCTGGTGGTGACTTTGAGATTACTTTTTGCTAGCTGCCAGAATATCATCAGATATAATTTTTCCCTGCAGGATAAGTTGGGTTACAGGGACTGTAGAAAACAGCAAAGAGACAGAGGTTGTGGAAGGAGAGGACTGCAGATGGAGAAAAGGTGAAGAAAAGTTGGAATTTCTGGGCACTCCAAGGGTAGGAGATGAAATAGAAAAGATGGTGCAAAGGGGACTCTGGAAAGGGTGGAAAAAAAAAAAAAAAGAAAGGAGAGGAACAGCACCAGAACTACCTTGGGAGCATGTAACACCCCAAGACAGGTGCGTCAAACCTCGAACAAGCGGCAGCAGCAATGCTGTGAGCCTATGAAAAGTCTGCCCTTACCCTGTCGTAAAAGAGAGCAGTTCTGGACCAAGGCTGGAAAATACCACCTCAGAGCAATAAATCTCTCATTGATAGGGTCTGGCAAACACAAGCTTCGAGAAAGGTTGAAGTCAGCTCTGAAGTATATAATGACTCACTTAGGATTGAGGGAATTAGAATGAAAGGTGACACTCAATATAGCAGCGACATTAATAAGTAATCGCTGCCTGCAAATGTCTGGGCTGTTATAAAACATTGGCAAGACAAACCTTAATCTTACAAGTCTGGCTCAGCTACATACAGCAAAATGTTCCTTATCAAATATCCCTGGGGAAAGTCTTCCAAAGGATCCATGCTGATAGATGATCACAGGTATCTGTTACGCCTCAGCCCACACCTCCATAAAACCCTGTCACCCAGTAAAGGCAGGGCTTTTCTAGGGTCTCCTTCACCATCTTTCTGAGGATGCTTGTCAGTTCTGGCCCGCTCTCACATTCAGTCCCATAAGGGAAAATTATTCCTGGCCAACTCCTGCACTTTGCACCGTATTTTAAACAAACCAAGGTGCTGGTAAGTAACACACAGCATCGGTGTAATCTGAGAAATTAGCTTTTCGGTCATTAGAAATGCAGCTAAAACAAATAATAAATATGGTGCAGTGACATTTATGGTGAAAGCCGCCAGAGCTTTGGAGATTTCCCCGCCTGGTGCCGTAAAGGCCTACCCAGCACCAAAGGCATTTAAAGCTAAATTAAAATCCTCATTAGCTGCTCTTGAGTGTATTTGCATTGATGAGGTCCCTGGTGGATGCGGTTTTATGGGCATGGAGGTAAACCTGTGTGGCATAACGACAGAGAGAGCTTTCAGCTGCGCTGATGTAACCTGCATGTGATGCACCAGTGATTGCGATATTCCATCACAAGCCAGCCCAGTATGAGTGCTCCGTGCCACAAAATAAAAATAAACAAACAAAAAAGCCCCACATGCAATTGTCACTGTGCTATCTGATTCAGAGAGGAAGATGTACTCCTAAATACAGGCAAGGATGTTTATCCATGTACCCCGACACGTGAAGACCTCAGAGCCACTGTTTATGTTTATGGTGAAATGACTGACCAGGACATTTTGTCCAACTCTAAAATGACGGAGAAACAACCTGTTTGTGTGAAGAACACACACTGCCCCTTCAGAGTGTCTCACACCACAGGTTTTCTAGCATCAGCTGGATTTTTTATTTAACTTAGTTTAATGTGACAGTAACAGGTAATACATAAAAACCTTAACAAGATCGACTGGCATATTAAACATATCCAACCTGCCATGAGATACGATTAAAAGAAAAAGGAACTTCAAGAAGAGCTTTGAAGCACCTTTCCAAGAAAAAAGAACTGTAAGGGTGAAGAAGGGAGTGAAACACTGTGAGAGGTATTGCATACGGCGCAGAAACCATGGGAAAACAAGCCCTTTGGGGACCTCTAGATGTGTGGTTTGATAGAAAACCCCAAGATAGCTGTTTAACTGTGGGTGTCTAATTTCATATTAGAAAAGCACTGTATCTTGTGCATATATCTCCATTACCATGATGAAATAACCCTCTCAACATCCTGGCCAGGTACAGCAGATGGAACTCCCTGCAGGGGGAATACCCACTTGATGTTATGCCATTTTGCTCAGGAAAGTCTGAGTCAAACTACATAACAGGCACTGTGCTGCTGCTGCAGGAGAATGCTTATGTTTATATACCATTCAGAATATTACATTCGACTTATTCATGGTGCTTCTCTGACTCCTTGGGATACAGGACTCTGCTTTCTGTCTCAATAGTTTTTGTAGATTTTTGTAACTATCACCAGTTTCCATCTCAAACACGACTGCCTTTCTGCACAGGGTGAGCACCTGGGTGTGTACATACGTGTGTGTATGTTTTACACACACGCTGCTTTATACTGCCGTAAATGGGTTTGTGGTTTGCAAAATGAGTTCCATAAATCATTCATTAATGATAATACAAATATGAATAATGTAGGAGACAGAAGGGCAAGAGTCACCACTCCATCTTCAACACCATCTTGGGTGCTTGGATAAGCAATGTGCCCACAACAGGCTTCTCTGCCAAGAGCACCATTACATACCGAAATGCTGAAGAATCACAAAAAGGTTGCAGGGTGTACCGTGGGAAACTAACAGACTTTATCAATAGTATGCTAATGCAGAGGTCTTTAATCCTTTAGATTTTTCTGTCTAGTACAGTAAAACCCAGGTATTCAGACTCCCCAGTGCCTGTTCCCTCAACACGAGTTCCTTTTGGTCCATGGAATGACGAGATGCTGCTGCATCCTGCTGTTAGAAACTGAACTGCAGCTTGTGAGCTACTCACAAGTTCACAAAGGGAGTTTTCCAGGCTTATCTTTATTAACTGTGAATTTATCTCTCCTCCCAGATACAATGTTGAGAGAGAAGGTGAGCTGGAGAGGGTCATTCCTGCCGTACAAGGATCAAATGCCATAAACAGCCCAGAGTGTGACTGTGTTTCGCTTGTGCCCTTTTAATTGCCCCCGTTAAAGCACACACTAAACACGCAATCCCTGTGACCAAAGGTAAGAGGGAGTTTGGGTGTAAGCAAGCAATCACTCGATAAGACAACAGCATTTCAAAACACCATAAATTAATTCCCTAGGCTAATTTCCCTAAGAGCAATGGAGATAATAAATCTCATTGTTGGCGTTAAGGGTGACTGAAGAATCTGCTTCATGTGCCTGCCAACACGCTACCGGAACAATGCCACAGAGCTGAAGCTTGCTGGCTTCTTCCAAAGGGGAAGAAAACAGTAGGCATGTAAAAACGTGCTGCGGCCGGTGCAGCTGGGGCAGGTTACATTTACCAGGAAGAGAGGGCAGCAGGGGGGAAAGAAAACAAGGAACGTTCCTCCACGTGAAACCAAGCAGGGATATGTCACATGGCAGACTGCAAGAGATGCCCCAAGAACAGGGGCAGAAAATAATTCTTGGAGGCACAAGACATAAATCTAAATTACTGTGGATTAATGAGTCAAGAGGAACAGGTCAGAAGGGGAATTTAAGGACAAACACTGTCCTTGATCAGTGTCTGGAACTCCTCTTGAAGTTTAACAGAAGACCCTTTACATCTCAGAGTTACAAGAGGCCCATAATGGCCAGTCATGCTCACACATGCCTGTGTGTCTACACTGACACTCACCACCTTTTTCATGACCGTAAAATACCCTCCAAGTCTCCCACCTTCACTCCCATCCTTCCAATATACATCTCCTCATACAGGAAGCCAAGATGGAGCAAGAGTAGATATTACAACTTGAAAATCTGACCAACCACCACTTTTTGGTTTACACTGAATCCATTTTTTTTCCCCACAGTGGTTCAATAAACTCAAAAATTTTAAAGAGTTTGGACAATAAATGCAGTGGGGTGCTACAGAAGCCACCAGCTTGAAAAGTCTATAGCCACCAAGTTAAAGACTAACTCTAATCTCCCTTATAACAGCTTAAATGAAAAACAATTCAGTTAACAAAAGCCAATATGGCAGCAGGATCGGATCAGCCTGTCTACTGCTCCTCCTGGGTTACACCAGTTTATGTTTTGGTGAAGCAGTAAGCAGACGCAAAGTCTCTCCCTTTATCCCAACATCACCTTGGCTATACCTGCCCTTGCTCAGACCTCTCCGTTGAACGGTGGACTGTACTAATTGTTCCAGAAAGTCTTTTGAGTGTAACTGGACATGTAACTGGAGGGCTGGCAGGCGCACGAAGGGAAAACACAACTTGGAGACAAAACATAAATGCTTTTTTCACAGAAGTCTCCAAAAAGCCTGAAGACTGGTCCAGATCAGCAGACAAGATATTCTACTTCCTATAGCTCCAGAAATCATGTCATACAAAGAGGGGAAGTGACAAGCCATCCCCATGCCCAGCGCATGCACAAATAGAGTTCTGCTGCTTTAAGAACACATCAGCAATGACTTCTGATTTTAAAATTCGGGGGTTTTTAACTAGATTATTAACAGCATCATTAAGGACTAAACAATCTTGCATTTCTGGCATGTATTTGGAGGCTCATCTGTGCCTTAAGTGCATAAATAAAGGAACATGAAAGGAAAACCAGTATCTATTCCATTTATATATACATATATAATATATACACACATTTAGGGGCATAAATTTCCCTAACCATATTGCATAAATATATATTTATTAGACCTACTATGGTATGTGTATATCATAATGCACTGAAGACTTTAAAAATAATTTAGAAAATTGGCTGGTTTCCTTACAATTTAGCTTACATAGTACAACATAATATATTTTAAATATCATGGAAATTGGCCAATTTTCCAATATTTAAATATCTGTGATATATCATTACAAACATTTTACAAAAGAAACATATGGCAAATTTCATATTCTTTCCAGATGAGTGATATCCAGACCCTCTGATATATGAATAACCTTCGCAGAGTCCTGCATTTTCATTATTCTGAATACTTTGCTTCTGGGTTGGAGTCTGTCATTGAAACTTGGTTAAAATGAAATGTTAGGTCTTTAAAATTAACAAGCCTTTGGAGTGACAAGCGAGTGGGTTAGCAAGGGTATTCAGGCAATCCATTCATTCAGTTCAATCTAAAATACAGTATTCATTACTTTCATCCCAGGTACATGACTCTATTCCTCTTTACACCAGCAATTCTCAAACCACTGTGCCCATTCAATGCCTATCTGAACAGAGAAGTACAGGACCCCAACCCACTCAGTTCCTCCAAATCTCAAAGGGAAGAAAAGGGAGATCGTACTATCGCCTCCCTTGGAAAGACTACAGCACAACCCACCCTCATCAGAGAATCTGTGCAGCAGAGCTGTTAGTTCAAATGCTCACAAAAATACCTGTTGAATGCTGCCTCACGTGCCAAGCCAGCCTCAGCCGACTGCTGCTTCACAGCTGCAGGAAGGTTGGTGATACACAGTATGGTGCCATACCTGTCGTACATGTCACAGGAAAAACCAGTTATCAGGAGCAAGAACACAGACATGGGGTCAGAACAACTGGTCAAACTGTATTTCAGAAAACCTCATGTGCTTTAGGTAGAATTGATCTTGCAGAAAGAGTTGCAAAAATAACACAGGCATTGCAAGCCATCAACCTATTGAACTGGGCAGCAGGAGCCCCCAAAATGAAAGCCTGAAGATTTTACTCAAAGTTTTAAAAGTTGCATTCCAACAGAGAAGTTGATTTCTTTTTGAAGGAAGAAGATGCCTTCTAGAAAAAATGTTCATTTCAAATGAAATTAACTTACCTGTGAGGGTGATTTTGATGGAATTTTTTTTTGCAACCAGTCTGGTACTTTCAGTACTCTAATGGCAGGCACTGCCACTGCAGGACAGTGCAGCCTGTAATATCCAAGTATCAACATTAACTCAAGAACACAGAGATAAATGAATATAGGGTTTGGTTCTTCATTTATACACCCACCTCTTTGCCATCACCCCCTCAGCAGCTCCCTCCACTTCTCTCCAAAGAAAGAGAGCACATACCCACAGAAGAGTGGAAAAGATGCTCTTCAGAAGGGTTTGCTCGCTCTCTGTTGAAGCACAGGCAGGAACTGGACAGTGACAGCCGCACAGACTGGACTTGCTTCAACTCTTTTTGAAGAGCTTTGGAATCCTTTAACTTTCCTAAAGACCTGAATCCAGGATTACCCAACACTGAGAGAAGAAGTGTGACTGGACAAATCGTGTTCTGACCAAGGTATGGGTCAAGTGGCGGATGTCACAGAAAGCAGATGGGAGACAGGTCAACAATTTAAATACATCAAAGAACTAAGGTAGGAAAAAGATGGCCTGGAAAATGAATTCTGTGTCATTTCAGAATTTCCACGAAGACCAAGATGCCAGTTAGCACCGGAGAAGCTGTACACTCAGCCTCAGTAGTTTTCTCTTTAAGAGCGTATTTGAAGATGGAAGACAATGTCAGACAATAGACAGGCGATTCCATAACTGGAAACTCACCAAGGTCAGAGGGAGGGCAAAAGCGCAATATAAAGTCAATTATATCCACATGCAGGATGAACAACACACAGTTGCCAACCTCTGCCATATATTCAAGATTTTCCCTGATACAGACAGAACCAGGAATTCAATTATAAAATTTCACTTCACAGGATTCGCATTTCATGTCTCCCTCCTCATCTTTTGTTTATAATTTTTAGTACTCACAATGGCAACCAAAAAGAAACTGTTACATACCAGGGGTAGAGTTCCAAAAGAGGATCAGATTCTGGATCTAGTGATCTTCTCCACATTATTCATTTACTGGAGAGCCCAACAGAAGAATACAGTACACCTGCTGGAAGAATAACGTTTTAAATCCACAGTTATGTCTTTAAACATGCTTTTAACCTGCATCATCTGCAGTGGGACACAGATGACACGATATCACAGCTGCTGGCTATTTTCCATTCGCAGGCCACTGGTCACAACCTGTGGCAAGTGACAGCATTAAACTACTGCACCCCTCTGGTCAACTGAGCAAAGCTCCATTTAGGAAAATTTGCTGCAATTCCCTCTGCTCACAGAATCCTAAAGGCAGCATTTCTAGGGACAGGGGAGGAAGATGTACTTCCCAGCAGTTAACAGACATCTCTTCACAGCACAGTAACTCCCAGCCTCCAGACAACACTCTCTCTCTGTAACAGATTCCGTTTTGAGGAAGTTACTGTCAGTATTGATTTATCTATCACTACCACCTTGAACCTTCAGCTGATGGCAAAACTCACTGTCCTGGGTGCTAGGCAAGCCTGCAGTGAGGTGCAAAGGACACACATGGAAAAAGAGGAACAGAAGCGTAAGATCTGTTGAGGGTTACTGGCTGAGATAGATACCCTGTCCAAGTACTAGATCACGCTGGACAGCTTGTTACCCATGTTCATCCAAGCTTAGATACCTGGGGGGAACTGTAGCTGTAAAGATGGAAACCTGTGCACTCATGTTGGGTTGACATTAGGTCAACCTCTAACAACCTGGGTGGCAGCAGGCTGAAGCTAGCATTGTACACGTTGTGGAAGGGTCTTCATCTATCAAGTCCTCCAGAACTGATTCAAGAGAAACTAAATTTAAAAGATGTGATGATGATCTCAAAGCACAGGGTATCACTTCCTGGCTCTGCCAACTCAGACTGAACACACACAAACCAAAAGACATGGAGAATGGCTGAGCAGGAGTGAACAACACCGTGAATAATACCAGAGCCAGATAACAAGGTTTCCAACTCCATTTTGTACATGCAATAGGTTCATATTAGCACACAGTCAATACCCTTCTTATCATCATCCAAATAAAGAATTAGTAACTCTACTGACTTAAATAAAATTATACTGCTGCAAAGAGATGAGCCTATGACACAAAGTTTGAAGAATCTCAGTTCCCAAGAATCTTCTAGACCCTCTAAAGATTTTTCTTTTCTAATAATCACAGTCCAGATGACGAATGTTTCACATGTGAAAGGTGAAACCTACTCTGAGCACCTGTAACAGCTGTTCAGATACAATATGTGCTATACTTTAAAGAACTGTGTTTTAAGCAGAGCATGGTTGGGAGGAAGAGGTTCAGGAACTTTGGGGGATGAAGTTGCCTGGTAAGCAGGTAACTGCGATAAATACCAAGGTTTTTCAAGAGGTTGCCTAAATCAAAACACTGAACAGTTATCATCTTAGCACACCATTAATATAACCTTGAGCAGCAAACACTCTACTGACCTAAACAAACCACAAAACATACATCTTAATTTAGGAAACATTCTTATAACATTATCACCACATTCACTATCAGGAGTGTCAGTTTTTGGCATGCCTGAACGTCAGACCTCAGAGACGACAAGTTATGTTTGCAGCTCATGGGATATCTCACTTTAAGTGGCACCTGTATCTCTCTGGTTTCATTAATTCTGTAGCCTTCAGTACCTTACTGCACTTGTAACCAAATGAACGCACAAGAGATCTGCACGAGTAGAAATCTTACCTATAAATGCTGCATTACCAGGTTCCTTTGAGACATAAAATAATACTGGAACGGTCACCCTCACCCTACAATGGTGAATAGTAATTACCTTTTTGTGCTATTTAATGAAAATGAAAAAGAGAATTTTTACAATCTGCTAAAGCACAGCAGAGAATTCAGGGCAGAAACAGCAGCGGCCGCTGTTGAATAACGCACGACATCATCACATCAGTTCCCTGCAGGGAGTGAGAATGCCCTTGCATACAGATCAAACAGAAATGGTAACCAGAATTTAGGAAAGAGAATTTGCTCAGTCTGGTCAAAAAGCATCTTGATCTTTGGGACACAGGTCGCGCTTGCTTTAGTAAGTACTGCTAACCAGGACCACAGAAATCACGCTTTCTGCAAGATCTGGGGCTGGCTCGTGCGCTGCCCTCATGATCCCTGTGCTGGGACACCAGCCTGGTTCTGCTGCAGAGAACTGGCTGTGGGGCTGTGCCGTGGGCTGTCCGCTTCTCTCTCACGCTAGCCAGCAGTGCTAGCCTTCATCAGCAGGTCTTCACTCCGAGTGGAAGGCAACATCCCCCTGGATCCGCCTACAATAAACCAATTCCTGTGGCTTTTTCTTAATCAAGTCTCCCAGCAAAGTCTGCTAATCAGGGATAATAATAAAGTTTTGTGCTGTCTGCTAGCAAGCTACTGTTGATACGGTTGCAGGCCCGTTTTTTCTTTTTTTTAAGGTTTTTTAATTTCCTAGAGTGGTGAAATATCGCAGGCCAGGCTCACCAACTGCTCAAGAAATTAGGCAAGTTTAAATGTTTTTGTTCTTTTCCCAGGGAGATATTTTTCGCACGGGGGTCACTGAACAAGCGTCGCCGTCCCCTCCACCCCTCCGCTCCCCCGACTCCTGCCCACTCCACCCCAAGCCCTGGGGGATTCTGGGAATCCAACTGTAAATGACACTACCAGCTGAGATGTAATGGGTGTTGGAGCAGCAGCCGTTTCCTGTCTAGCAGGAACCCAAACGTACAGGAATGTGGGAAGACTCCAGCGAGCCTCCTTAAGCAGCCAGAGCGGGCTGGGAACTAGAGAAGAGATAAGGGATGCCCTTTCCTCCTCCACCCACTCCAGCAGATAAGCATCATATGCCTCAGACATCTTGTCCACTGATCTGGGCTTTTCAACTGTGTCTCAGTATCTCTGACTCTACCTTCCTTCCTCTGCTCCCAAGCACACCCCCTGCTTAATGATCCAGTCCACCCAGCGGACTGATAACCGGAGAACGGTGCCTGCAGAGTGGCGGACGAGGGGTGTGTGAGGGCTTCGCATCCAGGAGACACCTGTCTGTTCCGGGGAAGGGACGCGGATAAGAGACTCTGGCTCCACAGAAAGCAAACCTCAGTGTTTGAGGAGACAGGTGTGCTCTAACAGACGGAGTCAGAGGCTGTTTGTTCAGGCAACATCCACAGGCCAGGCTCTAAAAGCAATTGATTTATAGCCTCTTTGGAAACCAACACAATCACATACAAATAGAAAGTTACGATTGCCATGAAATTGCAACACCTTGCTCAGCATACTGCAACGACGGGCCACTACCCGCTCAGATGGCTACGACACACCGGCTGGTGAACAGCAGAAGGGCTGAGAGGCAAAAAGTTGTCCTGAGGATGCGTTACTGTTCTCAGAGCTGTATACGAGGGGAGAAACAACCACTGCTGGGATGAGTTTGCTGTCTGGCCAGACAACACAGAAACAGGGCCAGAGGGTAGACAAGAAGGCACTAAGTCAAAAGTATGCAAGAGGCAGTAGAAAAAAATGACCGTAGGTTCCATACCTTCTGCCTCTGGAAGGAAGGCACTAAATAACTGACTGTTCTGCCTTGCAAACTTGCAGGCTTCAGGCCAAGATAATGACAATAACGCAGGCTGCGTGTCATTCCAGAGCACCCCACAATGCCGAGACAGAAGGCAGCAGCCAGTTAGGCAGTAGGGGAATTTAGGGCCAGGCGAAACTAAAGATAAAGGAGTAAAATCCTTAGAAAATGGATCTGGGGAACTTTAGATCCTGTGTACAAAAAGAAATAGCCCTTCCACCTAGTTGCTTCTCTCCCCAGCCGCCCCAGCAAATCTAATTCCAAAGCTAGTTCAGCTAAAACAATCCTAAATCTATCTGGAGACTCAGAAGACCAGAAAGCCTGAGCTTTTTCAACCTTTTCAGGTTTTCTTATTGCTCATCTAAATGTCAGAAGACCAGAAAGCCTGAGCTTTTTGCACTCTTTCAGGTTTTCTTATTGCTCATCTAAATGTTTGTCAGGAAGATTGTGCAAACCAAAGAATTCCAAGTCCCTGGCTTATCGTTGGCCCTGCTGCAGGAGCCTGAAGATAAGAGCAGGCAGGACTGGTCCCAGTGAAAAGACCTCAGCTCTGGCACTGAGGCACTGACGCTCTCCTTTTGGGTGAAGAATTGCTTGAAACTAAGGAATGCTGTGTTGGCTTAAAAGTTAAAAAAAAACAAAAAAAAAAAACAAACCAAACCAAAAACCAAAACAGATTCAGCAACATTACAAGGTTTTCCTTTGGATGAGAAGAGAATATTCTTTTAATATCACCTTTCCCCTCTCTCCCCTGCTCTAAGCCTTCCTAGAAGAGAAGGAATGGCATTTCAGCCCAAGCACTCAACTACTTTGTTCTTTCAAGTTTCATTATTACTCAAAAATTCCAGCAGTCTTCCAAGACCCTGCTGCCTTCTTACTAAGCCTTGCCTTGCTCTTACCATCCTTTGGTCTTAAACTGAATATTTGGGGTGTTCTGAAATGACTGCCCAACCCTGTGAATATCTCCTATGTTTCATCTGACATAAAATCAGAAGAGCTAAAATACTATTAATGAGATGGGTCTTGGGAGCTTTTTAATTCAGTAGAGCTAGCTTCAAAGAAAGGCAGCAAAAAGACAACCCTTATCTGAGCAAGTGTCTCCCATTCACTGTAAGAGCTCATGCTGACCAATTCTCTGATGACAAACCAAATTATTCAGCCCTGCACCATGCACAAGCATGTCAGTGAACACCCAGCGCACAGCCCACGCACTGGGATTGCTACCCGCAGAGCCGTCCTTTAGACAGAACCTGAACCCTTCCAGGCCCAGCCGGCTCCTAACACAAATTCAATAATGTATTTGTATTTCCACAAAGGGGGGCTGCTTGCTACCGCCTGCCCATTTAGAGTGGTATCCTGAGAATTAGGACTGTCAGCAATCTGGAGGACAGTGGTATTTGCTGTCTCTGCCTGCCCCCAGCCCTCCCGATATACATCCTCACACACCCCCTTCATCAGCCTCTCTTGTTTGGCTGTGATTGACAGACTCCTGAATTATGAAAAGGTAGAAGGAGCCTTGGTGAAGCACAGAGGTATTTTTATCGCAGTTTGTGGCCCCCCACCCCCATCACATATATCAGAAAAGTGCTTTTACACAGGGAAAAAAAAAATGAAAATCTATAGAGTCCCTGAAGGAACAGTTTATATACTCCTCCCAGCAGCCTGTCCTCAATCTGCTTCCCTTTTCAATGGGCTGCTGGCTCCTAGCTGTCTGCTGATAGGAAGGATTAGCTACAGAAATGGTATAGGAAAAAGTCAAAACTAGAGGGGAGCACAGACCTCCAGCCCACCCAAGCAATTTTTTCACATTCAGCCACAGCTCCATAAAAGAAGAAACTGCAGGTGCTGCAATATTGCCTTTCACTCTGGCTATGCTGTCCCTTATAAAAGGCAAGAGTCAAGTGTGTTCGAACATTCTGAGGTTAAAATAAAAGAGGAAAATCTAAAGTTATTGGTGTACTCATGCTTTTTCCCTTTCCCACCATTTTTTGTTTTAGGGACTATGTTTTCAAGCTGTTCTTTACAACATGGACAGATATTTTAATCTGTTGTCACACTAAATGCTGAGAGGCAGTTTTCAAACCCAGATGCCAGACGTTACGAAGCCAGACTTTGTAATCTGAGTTAGTCATTATTCCTGAAGTGTTGAGCATTCCCCCCTCACTGCCTTCCACAGGAATCTTGGGAATCTTAGAAACCAGGTTAGTTTCTTTGAAACGCACAAAAATAATGGAGGAGGTTACATTTTAGACACCAACATTGTTGCATATCCAAATCAATGGAAGAGTCAGGAGGCTGGTTAAAAACAAGACAACACCAAATATTACGAGATTTGAAGGAATCTTAAGATTTATCAATGCTTCTACTACACAATCTCTCCTTACATGATCTAACGTTTCTCCTTTGCCCTTCAGTTTCCTCTTCTGCCTCTCACCAGAAGCAGACATGCTGTAAACTTTCTTCCTAAAAGGGGGAGATGAGCTACAAATCCTCCACTAACCTCCCCAGCAACAGAAAACCTTACTTCACGTTACCTCTGTTTCTGTGCCTTCAAAATAATGCCATCTGGAGCTGAGCAACTTCTCAGCTAAGGAATCTGGTAATTCCATTAACTAGAAGCTAGAAATAAAACTGAATTCAGAGAAAACAAGAGCTATTATCATCAGGTGCATGAAAGGACATCCAGTAACCAGAAGGAAAAATAGCTTCTTCGACATCAAACACACAGCGCTCTACCTGCCAGCCTACATCTATTCCTTCTGCCCACAGGTAAACAACAAGAAGATGGCCTGGGGTCCTTCCTAGAAAGACCTTCCAACGCTGTCTGTCAGCAAACTGGGTGGATCCTGAACCCTGTAAATATCCTGAATTCTGGGCTGAGGCTGCCTACAAGCAAAATACAAATGTGAGATCTAAGGAGTGCCCTGGTCTCAAGTACAGTGCAAATATCCCTAGTACAACCTCGTCCTGACTGCTTAATTTGATGATCATTTGCACCTCCTGCACAGATATCTGTACTTAAACTGCCCTAAAATGCAGTGAAGAGAGAATCAGAGGAAAGTTGCTTCTCTTCAATTTTTGCTGCAGCCAAAAGTCAGTTGAACATCTTCTCTCTACTTCAGCCAAATGTTTCCCTGCCTTTTATCCCCCACCCACTCAGCCACATGAAGAAAGGTAGCTCCAAGACAAAGGTTCCTAAATTAAGTGGGAGAGGCAGCTAGCTGCAGAGTTCATCTAACAGGATACACAGCAAATTATAACATCACCTGAGAACATAGTCCTGAGGAAGAGAAGCTGAACCAGGCTCCTGTGCATCCCCACAGACAGGAACATAACGCAAGTGGGAGCACAGACTCCCAGAGGTCACGCTCTCCTCAGGGCAAGGAGCTATGAGCTGTGTGTAACACACATTTTACTATTTGTGCAACACATCCTCTGGCTTGGAAGTGCTTTCAGGCTGGACTAGCTTACCTGGCTGAGAGAGAATTATTTCGAAGCTTGACAATGTCTTCACTCATCGGGGGGTGTATCTGCTTTGGTTTGATAAAGAAGAGAATATCATTCAGGTGCCTTCCCACAGCCGCTCCACATTGATCAGGAAAAGAATGCTAATGCAATTTGGGAAATGGAATTATGGGATACTCTTCCTGACACACAAGGAAAAACACAGAAACAGCACCATGAGCACGGTATTTCTATCTGAATGCTCAGAGGTAAGGGTAGGCTGACACTGGTGTTCAGATCTGGGTGCAATCAGATAACAGAGACAAATCCTTAATAATTTTTCCAAGTCACACATCAAGTCACTAGCAAAGTCAGAGACAGAACTCCAGGGTCTTAGACTGCACAGGGCAATTCCTTCCCTCCCCAAGGGCTGACTTTTCTGTGCTTTGGACATTTTTTTAGCAAATCAGTGTGGAATTGTTTCACCTGTTTGTCATGGTGGCCACCTTTTTAATGAGACCCTCCACAATGCTTTGAAAGAGAACTCCTACACCAAATGCATGCAGGACCTTGGGAAGGAGCAGATACCCCTGGTAAACATGCTATACCCCATCAATCACTCAAACCTTTACGACGCTTGCTGTATTACATACCTGCTGCCTTTCAAAGCCTGCCACCATCAGCCTACACTGCTGAATCAGCTCTCCTTCTGCACCACATATAACACAAGATTTTTTCATGTGACAGAATTATTTTGGGGACAGAGTTTCCAAAAAAGGCACTTATGTGCCTAATTCCTATTGAAAAGCTATGAGGCTTAGGAGCTTATACCTTTGAAATTCTCTCTTGGCTTCAGCAGAACAGTTGTTGTATACACACCATGCAGTTTTATATTTATTTCCCAGCAGTGTAAAAAGTCACCCATTCTCACCCATTTTAAGTACATGAGCACAAGTAGGCCAAGGCCTGCCTTCCTGTTATAAGAAGTGAAAGCGCTAGGGCAGACTGCCAGAGGACTTAATATAGTCTCAGATCTAAATTTAACAACAATAACATGGCTCCAGTCTGACCCTACAAAGAAAAGTTTGGAGAGAAAAAAAAAAAAGCAATTCTTCACAAATTAAGAAAACAATAAAGGTCCCTTTCAAGTGTCAAGGAATATTCTTAGCCAGCCTGCAACACCTAAATCAAGAGAGAGGTTGTTAAAATGGCATAATACCAGGAAATTCGCCTACAGGGTCTATTTCCTCCTTGGAGACTATGGCCTAGAGTGCCGGAGTCAGTGTGCTTGCCATGGGGGAGGTCGGAGAGAGAAACAAGGATCTGACTAAAGTGACTCTATAAAAAAAGCCAAAGCTGGATATCAACACCGCAGTCTCTAGATCTAAGATGATACAACCAGTCTTCCTGGCCTGAGATTCCGAGTCACATCAATAGCCTCTTTAATCCTTTCCCACCCAACATTTCCTGACACCAACTGCAAAAGTCAACAAGTTCAAATCCAACACAGAAAATGAGCGCTTGCACACAATACAGCCAAGTGATAATGGAGCTGTATTTATAGCACAGAGGCAGCCCCCTCGGAGGAGTTATTAAAGATCCTGGTGGGAAGAAAACACAACTAGAAGAAAGTTATTCAAGTAAGTTAAAGATACACCTGAACCCTCCCTTCCTCTCCCACCCCTCTCTGAGGTCATAACATCACAATATAGTCTCCTAAGCAAGGACATTCCTCCGGGACACTCTGATAGGGAAAGTGTGAACAACAAAAGCCCATTGTTAACAGGGAGCCTTGGTGCCACTTAGACCCTCGTTAAGTTCCCTAGGGGCTGTGGTTTGCGTTATGCAGGCTTAAAAATAAAAGGCATTAGGACAAGGGACAAACAAATAATGAAGTCATTTCCATTTACCTAGACCAGCGAGGGGGTTGCCAAGCAGGGTAACCGGCTATTGCTGGGTGTTAGCAGCATCTCCGCCCTGGGACTCCCACCTCCCCTACTCCACACTTTGCAAAGTAGAATTTTTCCCATTGAATTACTTGAGAAGTTCAACTTCGACCCAGAATTAGATGCAGATGATACCCTTAGACCAGTAGCACAGCTTGCAAATCTTCTGTATTTTGAGATTCTTCCTCATCCAATGCCATCCTCAGAGAGTCTACTGATCCTCCACAGAACAGGAATACACCTTTCAAAAGGGCTGCGAGGTTTTCGCTGGGCACCGCTCTCCTTAGTTCAAGGAAGATTTTTAAAGGAATATCTCAGCTGCACAGTGCAGTTAATTTGCCTACCCTCAAATTACTGCTCCTGAGCCAGAAGGATGAGCAGTTACATGACCTAATACTATTCCAGCTGCTGAATCTGAAATGTGTTTGCATGATGAATACTGTACCTCTCTGCGCTGCTGAGCTGCTCCACTGATTCTTTCCCAGCCACCTGCAGGAGAATTTTCTATCACACCCAAAGAGGAGCTGTGAAAGGGCTCGAATGGAGTCACCTTGAGTCCAGATTAAAGCAGACGTGTTAGTGGCTGGTGAGGTGCATTAACCAAACACCAGCATCTCCTCCTGGATCAAACCATTTGAATTAACAGCACTGCTACATCTGAGTGGAGATCTCTCATGTGAGTGTACCTCATGGGGGACCATACACAAGGTATGAGCTGGTCTTGCAGTGAAGACAAGCTTTTAGGGCTATATTAGGCCCTTAAGGCCCACCACAGTCCTCATTACCCTCCTCTGTGATACACAACAGCTGTTAAATGGATTTAAACAGCCTGTTGGAGAGTCCTCCTAAAGGATAACACTTGGCTAGTACTGAATCCATATACATACACCTCTTGTAGCCTGAAAAGAAGCATTTCTGCATCTACAGTGATTAGTAAATGCCTGAGCAGAGGGAAATAAACATGGTACAAATCTGTCTTTGCCATCTGCTCTAGGTGCGCTGAGCGCTGCTTCCGTTCACATCCGGAGCAATCTCATCAAGTGCACCACTGTGAGTCCACTCCTAGTCCTGGTTCCGTTAAGCTGTGAGAGCTGTAACGTCATTGTCACCATGCACATGGTGAAAGGAGGTGTGGGAGCCATCAGCAGAATGCCTCTTGTTTCCTGCAGCTTAATCTTTGGTACGGACTGACAACGGAAATCCTCCCTGCAGTATAAAGTGAGGACTGGGGAACCTCAACCACATTAACCTGTATTGATCTGCCTCAAGGTTTTGAACATGAGAAGTCAGAAAGGATGATGTTTCCCTGCAGCCATGGCTCTTCCCACTCCAGGCTTATTGAGAGAAGGCAATATTTGAGTGTGGAGAGTAAATAAAGAACACTCTGGAGAGCTGAATTACACAACGTTCTACCTCAGTTCAGTGTTGGTTCCTCCCTCCTGCAATTTGCATCCCCTACAATTGGAGACAGACTTCTTTTTGTATGGTAGGACCTTACTGGCCACTACTCTGAGATAAAGCGTAAACTTGTCCCACTCACTAGGGCACCTAAACAGCCAGCAGCACAGGAACACATCTTCCTTATTTCACTTACATCTCATATATACGTGCAGAAAGCATCTTGAAGACTAATTTCATTCCCAGTGTAAAGCCCTACTCACTGTAGTTTCATTTTGATGACCATTTATATGTTTATCTTGCTTATATTATAAACAAGCAAAAAAATAAAAACTTCTAAACCCCCATATCCTGATTCGAAAGTTGCCCCTCCGTGTCAGTGGAAACAACTCTCTGAATTTTGTTTCAAACTTCTCTTCCTCACAATATTGGTGCCTGGAGTCATGTGATTACACAAGACTGTCAAATTTCATCAAGAAAAAAATAAGAGTTTCTAATTGTCATGGTTTCAGGGGACAGACTGAAGACATAAGATCCAGGAGGAGATAAAACCAGAAGGCAAATGTAAAAACAACAAATGTGTTTTTAGATGGGTTTTTTTAATCGCATCATTTTTAAGTCAGTCTCCATTTCAGAAGGCCTGATTCATGTTTTCAAAGGCTTGTGGTTTTCAGTACTGCAAAGCTGAAAAGCCAGAGTGGCCCTCTGAATGCCTGTGGGTCTAAGCTAGCTGCTGGCTAAGGCTACAGCTGGAAAGTCTCTGCGTGTCTGTTCTGCTGGTACTCAGTGCACAGTTTGGTGCCTAGCCTGTGTGTCCACGCTGGAAGAGGTCACTTTCCAGTACAGCATGTGTGCTGTTTTCCCACTCTTCTGCCTTTAAAACAAAATAAAATGACCATTCACCACAACTGAATACTTGTGAAGCTTATTTAACTTTTGATTTCAATCCAATCACAAACCGCTAGAAAACCCCACACACCATGTCTGTTCCCGTTTGACTTATAATTGCATATTTTAACGTGGCTGTTTCTAGCCATAATTGGTTATCAGTAATGCTGAGAAAGTTCCCATCTTAACCCTGAAATAAAATCGTAGAAAGTAGTTGTTCTAGCAAAGCTATTCCTCTTTGTTTCCAGCAGCATGTATCCTCCATACGAAAGCAACAATGTTTATATCTACAGTTTCCTCTAATAAAGGATTGCCATAAGGACATACAGCAGTCTGAAACTCTAATCTCAGCTCTGTTTCATCTCTAAAATGTTTTGTAATCCAGAGTGATTAGTTTTTTTCCCTCTCCCTCTGTTTCCCCATTTATAAAACAGAATATATTTTCATCTTGGGTGGGCTGAGAAACAGAGTTTTAGGACACTTCAGTATGCAAATAAAATATTTATATGTGCTAAGTATTATTTCATTTAGTATTACAGCAGTTCTAGCAGCTGCGTCAGGATTAATTCTGCATAGCAACTTCCAGTTCCAGTGGAGATGTCACCACGTGAGAACACCACACTGTGTAATCACCGCCTTTATACAACCTATTGCTGGAACAAAGACTGAAGGTTTCTCACATTTACGCTAAGGCTCCTTTATACCATTCTGGCAGTAAAAAAAAAAAAAAAAAAAAAAAAAAAAAAAAAGAGAAAAAAAAGAGAGATTTCCAGTGTATGTAATACTTCAAGTCTCCCTGGTACTACTTGTAACAGGATTGTAGTAGTAGCCTGAACTGCTAGTTCACAGTAAGTCTGTTGAGGAGATGCAGAAGACACTAAAACCAACTGCTCTCTGGGAACTGAGCTTGCCCCTAAGGTCCTTTAAGGCTACCTTTAGGCAACAAACAGTTTGCCTTTACTCATCAGGCATCTATGTCCCTAAACACAGACACAAAATCTCAGGCAAAAGCTGTTCTTTTAATAAAATAACTTCAGTCAGTTCTTATAAACGTTTTCTGCCTGGGTCTAGCAATGCCGACATACCTAGTCAGGCTTTCAGAACTCCCAGCCTGGCATCTATATGTGTTTCCTAAGCTCTTATGCAAGCACAGCTGAAATTCGGAGTGCAGAAGCCGGGAAATCGCTGCTAAGCTCCTCTGGACCCTGAGTAAAGGGAAAGGGTCATTCCCTACAGACAACTGTCAAAAACTTCAGAGACGACTTGATGAAAACCTCTGCGTAGGTCCACCGCGGGTGATGGCCACTTAGCCGCATTAGCAGCTACAGAGGGGAAGTGCATGCACGGACTTGGAGAAGATGCATTATTTTATCTTTATTTATATTCTCATTACACCTGGAAGTAAGCCTCTGAATTTTGAGGTGCATTTTCTATGTCAATGGAGCCTTCTGCAGCGTTGCAGTCAGTAACATGGCAGCTACAAAGACAACTCTGGGGTGGTTCAGGCTTCACATCCAGTTCCGGATACGAGGATCAAATGCGCCACACAATGAAATACATTTGTTAAGGAAATTGGCACTGCTAAAAAAGAAACACTCTGCGCAGAGCCAAGTAACATCTAAGGCTCCTTAACCCAATTAGCTACTTCTCTGCCCTGGAAAAAAAAAAAAAAGAAAACAAAAACCATCTCCTGAAATTGAGATGAGTGAGTCTGGGGTAGAAAGTGAGTGTCCTGATAAACTGTTGGTATCTTTGCCTGCCAGAGCTATTAGCCAAGAGTCCGCTGAGTCTAGACAAAGGTTTGATTTTGAATTGAAAGGAGAATCGTTTGCAGATAGTAAAGCAATTTAGGTTTTGAAAAACAACCATGAATTTTTAACTATTAACCCAAAAGAGAGACAAGGAGCCTCTGCAGGCACATAAGGCTTTTAAATATTACCCGCTGCCACAGGAGGTCATGGAGATTGGAGTGATTTTAGACCAGAGAGCTTCACTAGGCCAAAACATTTAATGTACCCAAGGGCTAGAAGAAAGAGATGAGATTGGTGGAGCCAGTGATGTGGAGGGAGTATTTTGTATTCACATCATTTACTGAAAATATTGGTTCTGCTCCATAAGATACTAACAAGCAGCAGCTGAGTCATGAATCGCAAGAGGTGATAAGCATGAAGCACCAGACTGTCCCTGTTCATTGCATGACTGCACAGAAGACAGGGATCAGAAAGCTTGTTTCCTTATTTGAGTCTCTGAGTGGATTCTAGGGAATAAATTATTTCCCATGCAAGCACTTCTCCCTCACTAGGTTAGTTTCAAACAGAAGTAAGGCTTGGGCCAGGTCTCTTCAATCATTTGGTTTTTTTTGGAGATCTATGTTGGAAAAAAAGTTAGAAATGAGTAGGCTAGAAACACAAGACAATGGGAGAAAAGAGAAACATGCTGAGTGCAGCAGCAGGAAGAGGCCCAAAGCCCTGGGCAGGAGGAAGAAAAGGGATCCATGCAGCTGCCAGTGTGGGTAGGCAGCCTCAGAAGATTCAGCCTGTGCTCCCCAGCCCTGTGTGCAGCCCTGGGGAGGGAGAACAAGGCACCGTAGCCTCCTGCTCATCCATCATGAAGAAATCAGTGGTAGACAGCGATGCTCAGCCAGCTGGAGACTGGCAGTTTAGGCTGATGTTATGACAAACAACAGAACAGAAATTATTAGGAGGCTTTAGCAGCTTTTCTCCTCCCGGAGGCTATAAACACAGTTGAAGAGGTGCCCATTCCAGCTCACCCTGGACAACGGAAGCAACAACCAGGGAGGCTTTCCCCGCTCTCAGAATACCTTCACAGGGACAGGCAGGAGGCCCATAACTTTGCATCTTCGCTAACACAGGCAGCACTCGGGCTGCAGCTCGGAGGACAGATTGGCAGGAAACCACAGATGTTCTTCCTGCAAAGCAGAGAACTCCAGCAGGAACTCTGACTCTTCTCAAATATTTTATTCAGATTATTCTATGAACAGCAGAGAAAACCACTTTCTACCACACAGAGCTTTGCAAACAAAACCAAATGCAAGGCAATGACCTCGCCAAGGAGGTGCACATGAGACCCAGAGAAGCACCTACCCGCTGTCTCAGTGTCAATACACTGATGGAGGAAACCTGACTGCTGGTAGATCCACCACACATGATCAGCAGCATATCTAACCACTGCTGCAAAAAGGGGTCCCTGATCGCTATCAGATGGGGCTAGGCAATGCGGCTGCTCTTCCAGGTTTTGTGTCCAAGGAGCTAAATGGGGAAGGGTTTGGTATCGACCTCACACGCTGCATGCTAGAGCCATGTCAGCTTATAAAATTAGCACATGCCCCTTTGAATGAGCAGTTGTTTTCTTTCAAGCCCCATGGCAAAATGTTCTAAGAGGCTGGAGAGGAGAGCAGGGCACAAAACAATGGGAAACCAATGGGATAACGAAGAAACAGTCTCCTCACCTTCTGTGGCTCTGTGTAGTGTAGAGGAGCCTGAAGGCACCTGGTTTGATCTCTGTTTCCTAAAGCAATTATATGGTTAGACCGACTCCTTTGGTGGTTTAATAACACCCAATTGCTCTGTGCCACACCTGTCAACATGTCTCAAAATGTTAACCATTTGGCAGTTGGGGAAACTGAGGCACTCGAAGGGGAAGGGACTTTACTGGTGTCACTCGGGAGTCTACTGACCGTACCCACCCAGCCTGTCCACTGTACAACAGTGCCTTCTAGTGGAGAGAAGACATTCAGGCATGGAAACAGGCAGGTATGGGACTTTATCATAAAGAACAACAAAATATCTATTTAGGTCTAAACTGCTGTAAGCATGCGTCTTGACCACCATCCTCTAGGAATTGTTCTTCATTTGGCAATTCTGCATATTCTAGTTAGATTATTTGAGACAACAAGGAGTCACTCTGGCTTTTGAGGATCCCTGGTAATCAAGCATCAGGAAGTCTTCATTTCAGTAGCCACCAGCAGATCAAGCCACATGGTACTCCAAAGGTCACAACAGTGCAATGGGACAAACATTTTTCGGAAGGCACAAGGCATTCAGTCTCTGCTTTTGTGTTCTTATGACAATGATTGTAATGACGCAGCTGGAGTGGGAAATGGCCCAGCATAAATCCATCCTGGCAACAATACTTTGTAACAAAAACTGTAAAAGGAGGCAGGCATGTTTAGGATAAGTTGGAGATAGTAATCTGGTTATTATTCAGAAGCCCCACTCAGACACTACACCGAGGAGTTCCTGATTGTCTCACCTTGGCCCCATACCGCACATATCCTTTGCAGAACAATGTAGACAGGAGTCTCCTGGACCATATGAAAATCTGGGAGATAATTCTCAAAACAGGAAATTACATTATGCAGTGTCTGCCACAATTGCTAACGGGGCTGCGTTACGCAGTAGTTAAAATCACAGCTCCTCTGGTGGGGTGAGCTTAGGCAGCGCTGCTGAAGCCAACTGAGTCGTGGTGATGTGCACCCATGGAAGAGGAGTGCAAAAGACAGATGGAGGAAGAGGCAAGGAACAGCTCTAAAAACTGTCTTGAGATGGCTTAACCAGTGAAGAGGACATTTCATCCAAAGGGAGTTCTCCTGGACTGTTGTATTAGCAGCTCCTGTTCACATCTAAGAAAATAAAGTCAGTAAAGGCAAAGCAGCTGGTCAGTGGAGAGCTGGTCAGGAATTTGTTGACAACAAGTCAATTATCCAAAACAGAAACTTTCTGCTGCCCCCAAGAACTTAGCAGCACTGAGAAAACTGTTGTGGGAACAGCATTCTCTGGTTCATGAGTGAACTTCCACTCAGAAAAACCCCTAAAACCCAGAATAGGTTATCAACTGCTACCTGGGAGAAGTCCTTGAGCTTCAGGAACTCAGACTTACAGCTTATCTTCCCTCCCCCAGCAGAGCACTGGTCTGTTACCTATTTTGGGGGGCAGTTAGGCCAGTTTGCTCCCAAGGATGCTTTTGCTCATCTGCAAATCTCACCCAGTGCTTGTCAGCAAAGGCACTCGGAGCTTTGATCTCTCGCCTTCCAGGTGCCATCTTGGCCACCAGACTTTGGGCTCTTCCAGTCTACTGGTACCTCACAACGCAAAATTTCTTTCCTCCCCCTAGGGCAAAGTTCCTTTTGGTATTTGGAAACAGCTTAAGCCACTCTCCTTTTACAAAAAGACTATCTATACAAACAAATAAATACCAGTATAATTACACCAAGGCAAATGGAAACCCCTCTTGTGCAGAGAGGCAATTGTTGATGGACTGAATGAAGATGGGTGACAGATGAAAGAAGAGAGTCTTTGCTTCTAGCATGCATCACAATAGAACACGCAGTGCTGGTTTACGTGAGAGAATACATGTCACTATACAGTAGGTAAAATGCTGTCACATAGGAACATACGGCAAGAACTTTCATCAGCCTTCAGTGATGTTTAGAAAAAAATGTTATAATCATAAACCTCAACTTTTATTACAGCATTTCTCACGTACAGGTCCCAAATGACTTTACAAACAAACTAGGACACCCTAAGGAGAAGGAAACTGAGGCACAGGAAGGTATAACCTCAGGACAGAAACAACATGAACGTGCAATATGCATCAGGCCCTGCCCCACACCAGAGACGTGCCCAGATGGAACTGCGCCTGCCAGCCTAAATCACAAGAGGGCACCGGGCGCTCTTCCAGCAGGAGACAGAGCAAAACCATTGCCACCCAGGCAAATCTGGCTTCTCCATCCCAGTGGAGATCCAACCTATGTGGAGCTTGAGGGGGAAAAGCTATGCCTTGCACCTGTATAATGAAAGTTCCCTGGCTGATGATCATCTCTTAGAAATGAAACATGCAACAGAAACTAGAACACCGATTTGCTGATACACCACCTGCAACATTAAAACCTTCTCTGGAGACATTCAAAGCCCGCCTGGATGCGTTCCTGTGGGATCTGATCTAGGTGTCCGGCTCCGGCAGGGGGATTGGACTAGATGATCCTTCAAGGTCCCTTCCAATCTCTAACATTCTGTGATTCTGAGATTCTGTGATTTGCTGCCATAGCAGGGATATCACTTCTTCGTACCTTTGCTGCCAGAATGTTGTATGTAGACCTGGCTTCAGACCAAAACCATGCTTAAAGTTGTCCCCTAAAATCTGTTTCATCATTAAAACATTTTCTAATGTTGAAATTTTAATGAGAAATATGTTTTCTACCAAAAATAAAAACACCAATATAAAGCCTCAGATGCCTTACACCAGAGCATTTCCCATCCCATATAGGACTAAACAGATGAAAATCCCCATGCAGAGACAGCAGCAGTTACAACAGAAAGACTTTAACCATCACATAATCCCCAGAACAAAGGAGATCTCTAGGTAATTACAAGATCTTTCTCTTAGAGACCCAACACATGGCCTGATTTTCAGAAGCAACAGAGAACTGCCAGCAAACCAAACAGCTCCCCTGGAAAACACCAAGACCTGGGTTTATAATACTTCCAAAGACCAGTTCCCTTGGGTATGCAGATTTTTAAAATCAAGTATCTCAGTCCCCAGCAGTACCACAAATAAAAAATTCGCTGTACCCTGAGGAAGACGTTCCAGTGCAGTAGCTAATCCTGTGCAAATCTGAACCTTCTCTGTTCAGCAGTGCCTTTGTAGAATTCAAAAAGTATGAGATAGCGTGGATGACTGTGCAACCACACGTAGGAGAGGTGATTAATGGTGTGACCAGGTGATCTCTTGGGCTCTTAATGTGCAAGCAGAAAACAAGAAGAGCACATTACAAAAACACTCAACTGGATGTAGTGTAACAGGTATGATATCTCAGCACAGATACAAATACTTAAAGACACTTCTGTTGGTGCAGTTAATTTTTGGTAAGCCTTTTGTGGTATTGCTGTCACCGTAGCCACACTGAAGAAACACTTTCTCTTAAGATGTGAAGCAAAACTAAGAAAAACTGCATATTTGCCCAACAGGAAGAGGGAAAAAGATTCCATTCTCGCCTAACTTCTCCAAAAGCCACTAATTTTGCACTTTTTGTAGGCAACAGGTTGAACTCACAATTGAGAAGGTTTCTCTGTTCTTAACTTTGGCACTTGCCTGTTGCCCTTGGACTAATTCTTCTGGATTTGCATTTTGTGCAGAGCATTGTCACCTCCTGCTCCTTGGCTGAGTCCATTGTGATACAGAAGAGGTGCTAATCCTCTAGTAATTAGCACCTCATTGGGAGGTCAAGAAGAGGTCAAGAAAATGGGCTTGTTTATTTTTCAGAAGAATTCTGGTTTGCTCCTTTTTTTCATTAAGGCTGTGAGATGTTGAGGTGTTCCAGTTCCAAGCACGCTGATGCTTTGCAGAACAAGAATAACAGCCCTTGCGCTAAGCGTGAGCATCACTCAGAGCAGCTCATCTCCAGAGCAGAAGGGATCTCAGAAGAATAAAACAGTGATGACTCTCATTTTGACACTCCTAATCCTTATCAATCATCTCATGACAGGATCCCTGATAGACCTGACTTTCAGTTCTGTCTGGGGCTGGTCTTTCTCCAGCTTCCTGCATGCAAACAAATGTTTGTACAAACTTTGTATTGTGTAACAGACACACACTCACCTGTTCAACAATATCCTAGGATTCATGATTCCTGTTTGAGAGATCAGTGATTTACACAGTGAAGCAGATTTAGGACCCCAAATTGTCTTTAATGCTTTTCCTAACAAAGGAATAGGACAATTTAAAGGAATGGGACAATTTAAAGAACCAAAGAAAATCCTGTTCACCCTCAAACCAGGCAGCAAGGTCATCTCCCGGGAATAGTGGTCTTCCTTTAAAAGCTGCTTTCTGTTAAAAGATCTCCTCCTCCTCCCTCAGCTGCTAATCTCTTCTAACTTGGATGAAGAAACCACGTGTGTGCTGTATACCCGAAGTGTGTCTGGAGCTCTCGGCAGAGCTCTCAGCTTCACTGGGGATCTAACTGCTCCTAGAACGTGCAGGGAAAGTGAGGAAAAGCCCTGGATCTTCCAAGAAAAATGTGAAGTCTCCTGCCCCATGCCTTTCAGAGATATAACAACAGACCCATGAAAACTCCAAAGGATAATTTAGACCCTGACAACCTTCCAAAAAGGGGCAATTACTGGCTTTTAGGGACAGAGTGTGGCAGTGCTGCTCTGGAAGGTTATACCACCACTTACAGCTATTCCACATTTACCGGGGTATTCAAAGCAGGGCATCACAGTAAACTCAGCAAACACAAAGGACACGGAATCCCAGCTGCACTGTGCTTCAACCCTGCTCTGATCACAGATAACCCCGTCAGGTTGTGTGTCATACTGCAAAAGGGCACTTCCCAGAGGATGCAGGGCTTCCAGACATCTCTAGTCTCCTCTAGAGAATGCTTAGGAATGGCAGCAGGAGCTAACAATAAATGGAGACGTTTGTTCTCATGCAAAGTCCAGGACAACCGCATTCTCTGAGGGGTCACACTCCTCTAAGACTCTCTGATTGAATACTCACTCTCCAGAAATCTCTCATTTCTCTAGAAATCACAAGCACTTGCACGCTCCTCCGCCTAAGAGCTGTCACAACCACTCTTGCTCCCACTCCCCCGTCCGTTCTCAGGCTAATCCAAAGAGACTACAGAGGAAGAAATGCTAGGACTTAAATCAGCACCAGCAATGCCAAGGGAGCTGTTACTGTTAGAATTCACTGTTACTGAGTGGTCTCTATTAAGATCAATGAACCCTTGTGCTAGGCCCAGTACACAAATTATTAGCTAGCAGACACGTTAACTATTACTGCAGTGTCTATAACGACACAGCATCCATGATCACTGGTTTCCATCAGGAAAAAATAAAGCGTGGTTAGGATTTCCCACATCTTCATAGCAAGTTTCCTTGCTATCTATTTGTGAAAATAATTTTAAAATATATAATATATAAAACACAGTCTTAAATTTTTTACAGATTTGGACAGTTTTCAATATTTCAGTATATATGGAATGATCCAAATATGTTTTCAATATATTTCAACACATACAGTTGTCATACTCAGACCTGTATATTTTACCTCTTACTAAAACTGGCCAAGTATGTGCTATTTTTCAATATATTTGCTCTATCGCCTCATATATTTTGGAGACATGATTGTACAGCACATTTTAGGAAAGATATTACAAATGAATAGAGATCATTTTTTTCTTACAGAAAGGATGTGGTTTGCTAAATCATTTGGAACACAGAAGAGAACCTGAACTGGATTGCTGCATCACCTGGAACGGACTCCGAGTACACCAAATCAGAGATTTCTGTAGTGCCCAGAATAACCTGTTAATGCACTGCCTAATAGCTACAGCGTTGGGAAGAGCTTTTAGATGCAAGACTACAGAGAAGAATAACCTGGTGTAAGTTGCAAGGAGAAAGGTGTCTTTGGTCAACAAATAGCTTTGAATGTTAAACTGAGTCTGGATGAATAAAGAGCTGACCCAGACTGTTGGTAAGTTCTTTAGATTTCCAAATCGGGTAGACAAGTCAGCAGCTTTAATCAGATGTGTCAGATCAGTAAACCAGCAGCAGCGATATTCAGCCATGCTTGGCTTTCTCCAGACTTGCGCTACTAGCACAGGGTACAGAACAGCACAGGGCAAGAACGATCAGGCAAGAACGATCAGCCAAGACACTTTTCACAAGAACTGCCAGCTTAAAATGTCTATGAAACTATATCCTAAGTCCTCTCACTAAATTCCAAGGACTCAGCTACAACTTTTCTATAAGACTTGCACAGGAGACAGATAATCAGATTCGTCAACATCTGTAGATCTGCAATGAGTATGGCTAACCTGTCCTGCGCTGGATTAATGGTGTCTGCAGCGCGGGGTTTCCAGATGGCCTATAGCCAGAATGCTAGACACCAGCAGTCCTGAAATCACCAACGAAAAAAGGAAGGTGATTGATGAGAATTAAAAGCAGTAGTGTCCTCAAAAAGAAATAAACCTAAACAACAAAGAAAAAAATCCCAAACAAATCAAACAAACAAAAAACCCCAAGACTTCTGCATGCTTGCTTATCCTTGTATCATCCCAAGAGCATCCTAGGAACTTGGCAAGAATCATATTCTGAGAGGCTCTACTCCCTCTTTTCTCTTCAACTAGCAGCCTTGTACAGCACTCAGACAAGCTCAAGATTTACGCTTTCCAATCAAGAGCATCCTAGGAACTTGGCAAGAATCATATTCTGAGAGGCTCTACTCCCTCTTTTCTCTTCAACGAGCAGCCTTGTACAGCACTCATCAGACAAGCTCAAGATTTACACTTTCCAATGGAAAAGCTGCCATCCCAACAGCTTTGCCCAGGTACTGCCCCGTCTCTCTCTTGCTACTCGTTTTGAAGTGGAGAGCTTAGGTATTCAGAGGGCACTTGGTGTTGCCAGCCATGCTCTGCACGGGTAGTGAAAGCTCCTCATGTTTTCTCTTGCCTCCTACACATTTGCAGATGTTTCAGTCACTTAACTGCATCCCTGAACTGTCCTCCAGATGACATTTTAATGCTCATTTCAAAAGCAGTTCTTATGGTTAGAACACAGCACAAAACAAGGAGAGGCTTGAACTTTGCCACCACAGGAATAGAATCATGAAACTGTAAGCCATCCCTAGGTATTTATATTTGAAATGAAGCCAACACATCTCTCTAAAAGCCCAGATTTGTATAACTTTCAAACGTTATACCATACCCAGATGAAAAAAAAAGCAGCATTAAATTGATGCACAAAGTGTTTTGCTTAATACAAAATATTTTTCATTGATTTATTTTCTTTTACCACAAACTGAAGACTGATTTGTTGGTTTTCCTTAACAAACCAGAGCACATGCTTGCTGCAAGTCTGAGCACAAAAATCCAGATGGAAAAGTCCTACCCAGAATTCCCTGACCTGTGGCAGGGAATTCTCTTAAGCTTTTAAGCTGAAGAGTCTGATATATCCATAGCAAAGTGTTTGCTCTTCCAAATGTGTCTATTTCAAAAGGTCTCTAAATCACTTCAAATTTGGAAAAAGTTTACAAAAACATCACCAAGCTGTTGGGAAGAACATGCTTGCACTGCAAGGGCAACTGCCAACATCCCCTGTCAAACTGTCCTGCTGCCTTTCACGCATTTCACAGCCCTTTGGGACCGATCACTTGGATCAAAGGGAGACAGGTTTTTCAAAAGAGCTCATCTGGGTTTCCCAAAGCTCAGCAGCCAAGGTGAAAGTTTCAAAAGTGCAGTACCTGATGCAGAAAGCTTATTTGGGAAAAAAACCACAAACAAACCACCCAAAAATACAACCAAATGTACTAATCCTGTTTTGTTGCACTGCATGGGTGCTGAGCTCTTTTGAAAATCTGGTGGATGTTACTCATTCCATTTCCCTAATTATCCAAACCTTTGCATCTGAGGGGATAGAACTGTGTGTCCCCTCCCGCAGGGGCCTGTGTGTCCCCTGATGCATTTTCCTGCCTTCTACACCCCTGTACTGACATAAAATATGGGGAGAGGAAGGAGAGAGAGGAAAAAAATTAAAGAAATTATTGAACTATAATCTACTAGGCTTTAGAAGAGCGATATAAAAATTCTCTTCTCTATCAGAAAAAAAATAAGCATCCTCAAACTCTCTAGAAGTTTTAGAGATCATGTATATGTAAAGTACAGTAAGACACTCATCTTTCATCTTGGAGAAAACAACAGATCCTTATATCCAACACAGACTGGAAGGGTAGCCATCACTGGAAGAAATCCTGGCTTGGAGTCAAAACCCAAAATTCTTTGCCACACCAGTTGCACAGCCTTCAGGCCTATAGATTTTAATGAACTGAGGCTCAAGGCCTCTTTGGATGTCCGAAAATAACACAGGCTGCCTGTCTTGCGGCTCTCCTCCGATCTGTAGCCTTCCTCTAGGGCTGACAGGAGTAGAGCCGGTCTGACTGCAAGCCCCAGAGCAATGCAATGACCCGCAAGATACCTCTGCACCCTGGAGGCAAATGCTCCTGCACCCCTGGGAGGTAAAGGGTCATCAGAACTCCAGGAATAACGACTCCTAACAACATCGTCCAATTGTGATGTGTGATCAAGAAAAAGAATGGAATGATGTAGAAGCAGCATTTTTCTGTTGTTTAATTATCTTTCAGTTTAATCTTACAGTTTCTTTGTAGAATTTGCTGATCTGTAAGAACAAAGAATATATCCCAGCAATACAGAGGGACTGATGAGGAAAGTCCATCTGTCCTTCTCCTATCCCTGTCTCCATGATTTCTAGGCTGCATTTTATTTAAACAGCCTTTACAATTCAAAGTCAGAATTAAATTCTGACTCCTTCAGGAACAAAACATTCATGTTTACTACAGTAATTCTGAAAAGGGGAAAAAAATAAATTATGCTTTTCCTACTATTTTTGCCTCATGTGAACATGAGCCTTGCACAGATCCTGAAGTGACCTGCCAGTCACTCCTACAAGGCTATTGACAGCTACGCTAAAAGCAAGTAAATTTTTTTTCTAGACTTGTAAATTCCTTCCTCAGCAGTTCCCCTGTTGTAATCTCCTAAGGTACAGATGAACCTAATTGATAAGCCTCCACCTCCCTGCAACGAGCCCCTGCAGTCCAAATCTCAGGGAAGAATGACAGGGGCTGTTCCCTCCCCTGCCTCACAAGGACAGCTTGTTACAGTGCAACAAGGTTTAGAGTTTTGTATGGCGCAGTCAGGCTGCTGTGCGTGTTTCTTCCACGTGTTACCATTCACAAGTAACATCCAGGAATAACTTTCCATTGGTTTTGTCAGTAGCCTGTGCTTGCTGGTTACTCTCATTTCACAGCGTGCCATCAGCACGTTTCCACTTGTCACAGTTGCTGGGTTTATATTGCAGCTGACAACTCCACTGCCTGTGATCGAACTGGTCACTAACCTTGAAACAAGGTGGCAAACGCAGAGGCTGGATGGCTGGCAGCCTTTTTCTCCAGCGCTTGTAGCCCAGCATTTCCAACGTGCCCAGCTTCCACGCGCTCCCTTTGCTGGGTTTCTAAGCATGGCCTTGTTTGCCTGTCAAACAGTAAGCAAGCAAGCTCACTCACCGTGGAGCTTACTGGCTTCATGCACTGCCCTCTAGGTGATCGCACTCGGGGACTCCATGCTCACAGACCTAAACTAGCTCTTTGGTACGAGAAATACTGCAGCAATGCTGTCTGAGCAAAGCACTGAATTCTCGTTTCAGTAATGACTGAACCTTTGGCCTTATTTTCACATAAGTTCACATCCACAAAGTAAAGTGTATTAGCTGCTTAAGCACAAGAAAATGAAGAAGATTCTCTCTTAAGTACTACAGAAACTTCTTTTTTACAGCAAGTGAAGAACAAATGAAGAATTGTAACTTAAAGATATGTCTTGAAGGCATGCTGCTGTACTCTGGAGTTACTCTTTTTGTTGTTGGTGTTTGTTTTTTTTTCCCAGCTGTAGGCAAAATTTAGTAAGGTACTAGGACAGTCATTAGTTTTGTGAGTTAAAAGATATTTTATAAAATGAGAGCTTATTTCCTGGGAACAATAATTGGGATAAAGCTTGGGAAATATTAGTTATGGAGAAGTTATGCCAGCTATGTACAGACAAGTGTTGCTTGACCTTCACTGTTCATGAATTTCACAGAGGGTTTAAAAACTCAAAAGCCCACAAAACCATCAATGAGCCTTCTCAGAGTGCAAACAGAGAGATCCAGGCATGAAAAGGGAAGGTGGCTAGGGGTGGAAAGAGAGATGCCCTATTTCTATTCTATCTTTCAGCAGAAGCCACCTTCAGGACCTGAAACAACCAAATAAAACAGAGAAAATAAACATAAGCCACAAAACCCTCAGCCCTCACAGAGACCATTTAGACGGGGAAACTCACAAGGCTTCTCCATTCCACCTCACCCTGCTCATCAAATATTGATAAGAAACAGCGGTGGCAGTTGCTAGCTGGAGCTAGTGACAGAAGCATGAAAAGTAAAAATCAATGGGATTTTTTATTTTGACAAAGAAATGAAAAAATGTGTGTGTTGTGTATGCTGCACATGCCTGTAAGTATTTCTGTTTGCAAGTACAGGGATGGACACACAGGAACATTATTTAGTGCATAAACACACACTAATTTATCTGAAGTTATATCCAGGGGTAAAACTGACAAATGTAAGGGACAGACTTCCTACCTTTGTGCCTGTATCTGAGAAGGGCCGGTGTTCCGGCACGGTCATGAGGGACCCCACATCAACCAGCTGGGTTGAATGGCCTTGCATACGCGTCTCTGTTTGTTGTGTTGTTTCTTGCCCTGAGTACAAAGATGCACTTTCATTTTATTGGTTTGTAAAGACACTCAGGAAACCTCAGTCGCTCTCTCCCCTTTCAGTGTAGATAATGAGCTCCTCGATCTTTAATATGCACACACATTCAGCAATATTTAGCTAGCTAGCTACTAAGTCGCAGCTTTCAGTGGGAGTGTTTTTGTGCATTAACATTAAAGCAGCAGTAATGAATAGCTCTTTACCATGTAAAAATCATCTTATTGCAATACACTGGCAAGTGAGCCTTCACAGTAGAGATGATCCCACCAGAGCAGCTATGCAGTTCGAGCAGTTCAGTAAGAACTTGTTTGTCTAAAAGGGAAGCCAGAGGTGATACCTGAACACATTTTATGAGTTCTACAGCGAGTGTCTCACCTATATCACACACAACAAAACACTGAGGGAGCAAATTCTTCCACAGGTTAACGGAAGAGTGAGGTCTTGGGTTACGACACTTCCTGCTTCCACCCTGCTCACAATCACAGTAATCACAGCCTTACATCAACGGTGTTGACCCCTCCTTTTTCAGCCTGGACTGGTCTGAAGTAGGAAGCTGAACAGAAGGTGTGAATCATCAGGCCTGTCAAACCAATCGCTTTCAGCACCAATGAATTCACTTAAAATGCATGTGCAGAGGGAACGCATGGGATGGAGGGAGTCGCTTTAAAAAAAACTGTTCTGCAATTTAAGCCAGTGGAATTGGGTTCTTCCCTTTTCTTTGGTCACAGTTGCCTTTCAAAGCAGGACTGCAACATAAAATGTAGAAAGCCTCTCAAGGAAGAAAAGTAAGACCCAAGCTGATAGAATTATCCAGTTCTTCCACTTCCCACATTTGGCACTGAACTAGTGAAGCTAATACACAGAGAAGAAAACACTCGGTCCTCTGCTGAAAGCCTCAATTCCAGGCCTGCTGAAGGGAGCAGAGACTCTGGATTAGTTTTGTTCTGGGGTATTAACCCGTTAAAGGTGAGGAAGCAGTCTGCTGTCACTTGAATTTTCTTGTTATCCCAATTCAGAGAACAATTAAATGTATGGTCTGTTGTTTTCATAGGAATAACCCCCTCACACACCCCTAGGCTGAACCAGAGGAAAGCTCTTGTGATAGTCTCTTTTCTTAAAGCACAAAGTTAGATAGATTCAAAGGTTCAGGAGAGACTCAGCATGACGCCAAAGGGGAGTTTCATGCTTGAAGATATGAATTATTATTTATGAGATCTATTTCTGAGATCGGGGCTTGGTCTCTTGCACTATATACTTGGAAGCTGACAGGACAGAAGTGCTACAGAGATCCTGCCCAAGAGCCCAGCTCTCCCGGCATTCAACTTCATACTCGATTTTAAACATGACACTATGTCCATTCCCACTCAGCAAAGCATCAAAGTACATGCCCAGCTCTAAGCGCTTGAGCCATCCATCCACTGACTGCAAGTGCTTTGCTGATTCAGATCCAGGTGCCAGAGAGCAAAGAGATCCCTCACAGGACATTATGAAGTTATGCTCTTCTAAGTGACATAACCTCAGTTTTACAATAGATTACAAAAAAGATCTATTTAACTCAAGAAATTAACTCAGCGAATAGAGCCCTCTGTGATATGATCTCCACAACCTGAGTGCTGTCAAGCAGGGGATATTTGGACTAAATCAAACTACACTTGTTGGATTAAGTTTATAGCTGGATTAAGCCAAACTAAAAGCACAAAAGGACAGTCACAGTGCTGCTAAATACATGTTCCTGTTGTTTTCTTTCCATCGGCACTACTGATCCTGCCACTACCCAACTAACCAGCTCAGTTTTTTGATCTACAAATTAGCATAGCAAAAACAGAGAGGGAAAAACAAGGAGTATCTAAGCTTTCAGATGGATCAGAGAGCTGATGTACCACCTGCCTGTAAGATGGCTAGTGTTGACTCAAGGGACAGCGCGAAAACTCACAGAAGGAAGGAAGGAAAAGGGAGGAAAGAAGAGAACATGAACACAGTCTTAGAAGAGCTTACACCAACCATGCAATTGCATTTTTCATTAGCTGGCTATGAGCTGGCCATGAGCTGGCCTGGCTGTCTCAGAAGAGCACCACGCTACAGAGTTCTATCCAGAGTGTCCAGGAAAACAAGCCGATGGATACAGCAGAATTCAACCGCTAGCGCTAAAGGCATTTTGTATACCCTGCAGGATCTATCAATAGCTCTGAAGTAAGTGCCACATCATCTGAGAGAAGGGTACAGTGAACCTGCACAAGTCATGAACTCCTTTGAAGAGGAAGACAGAACTGAAAAAAGAATAGCCATGTACAGCAGTTCTTTGTACCTGGTACAAGTCTGGCCCAATATATCCCCGATCTACAATGGTTTGCTTTCCTACAAGCTTACAGGCTATGTTAAGGATGCCATATTCTAGAATTTTGTGTCTGCATGGAAGAGGTAGGCGTATTTTGATTGTAAGACAGAACTGATTGTTCATGAGCTTAGGATTTGGAACTTAGGTTTTGAAACAAATCACTCCGAAGCTTTCACTCACTTTCTGCCTTCCTTAGTAAAAGTGACATGCTGTCAAATGAGTTTAAAGGCCTCATACATCAGTTCTGTGATTCCATTTTGAGAGGAAGAAAGAGGCAGAGAATTTTGGATGTTTAAGCCTTTCACCCAAGAGTCTGCACATTGTGATAATTTATAAAAAGCTTAAAATTGCCTAGATATCAGTACATTAAAATTTAATTTTAGATTGAAGCCGTTATCTGAATTCAGTGGCCTGTGATATATATATATATAAGCATTCAGAACATCCTACCAAGAGAACCTATTAAGGTACCTTCTGCAATTATTATTTAATATTGAACATTCTATAGCAGTGGTGCCTGGAGGCCAAACAAGCCTAGTTATCATGGTGTTATATACCACACAACGGTACCATGATTATAACAGTTAAGGATGATAATTTAAAGTTATTTATGCATTGTTCTGTGCAGCACTGCAAGGCCCAAGTGTCTCTTATGGTTATGGTCCATTTTTAGGTTGAACTAGGGACAGGAACATCTTGTGATTTCCACTAAGAATATGATACTGATCGATCTCTGTTCTGATCACACCTTCCCTTCCCCTCCTTTGGGAAGGAATGATCTGTATTCACTCCTTGGTCCTGTTGAAAACTAATGGCAAACCAGAAGAAAACAACTGCAATGGAATCAGATTTGTTTTCAAATCCAACTCACAGTCACATAATTACTTAATACAAAGGAGGTGACAGGAACACACAGCCAGGAATGAGACCACGTACCTCTGGATGAACTGCCCTGCTTCACACAATCACACCATCTTAACTCAGTCACAAAAGAGCATCACAAGGTTCCTGGGTCCTCTGAAAACAAGATACAGCTACCTAAGTCACTTTGACCTTAAAACAATGAGAGAAGAAAGGCTTAAAACATCTGCAAATCTCAGGACAAATCTCTGCAGCATCTGGGTTTGAGAGATGGGATCTGAATTCTGGTGAAACTGGCTGCAACACATGCCCTAGTCAAGGCTGCAGCATGGCACTTCCAAGCTTCTACTACTTGGACTTTCTAAACAAATGGTGGCAACCGGCATAGGCAGCAGGGTTCCCAGAGAGAGTGCCAACTTGTTCCTAGGGTGTATGAAAGGCTGGTGTACCGTCTCATCACTGGTAAAGTTATTTACCTCAGTTAAATCACAGTATTCTCCCATATACCAAACTCACACCTTTGTCCAGCACACCAACGATCTGAATCAGGAGTCCCAGCTCAAATGATTATTTCTGTACATATCAGCAACTTAGTCCAGTGAGGGGTCTGGGGTTTTCTTGGGGAGGAAGGTTGAGATTTAAAATGTGTAACTGGTGAAGATTTGGCCTATTCCACTTAAAAAATTGATACATGCATGTATTTTTAAGTGACAATGTATTCATAATACACAGCAGATGTACAGTAGTATATCATTTCCTGCCTTTGCCAATCTGCATTCTAGAATAACAAATTATATGGTAGAAGAATTATTTGGGAGCACAAAAAGAAAAAAAGGATTTTGGGGGAAAATATCCAAGCAAACAACAAAGAGTTCTCTACCAATATGTTGTGCTAGAACAAAGAGCTGCTCTTCAGGACCTGGACAGATAAAGGCTGAGAACTTTGATTTCAGGAAAAATTACATGAATGGAATATGATCAGCCTAGATCAAATAGGCAAAATACCAAAGTTAACAACCTCCCTCCTGCAAACCCTACTCTGGGCTTTGTAACAGACATTTGAAAGATGCCACTGTCAACAGCAGACCTGTTAGTACGCTAAACATTTCTAACTTCAGATAAAGCTAAAACTTGTACTTTTATAGAGCAAGAAGTATGACTTTTTATCTACCTAGTTACAGTAACTAAGTCCTAACGTGAAAACAACAGAGGACAGACACGTTGTGCCAAATCCAGCTGTAAGGTGGAAATGATCACTGCCTCCAGTCCCAGTTTTCTGCCCCCACCACCCCACACACACAGGCTTTAGGAGCTTACTACGCATATCACTACATCGATTTGACTAACATAGGCTGGAGAGCACTCACACAAGCGTCTCTGCTGACAGATCTAAGACAGCATTCATCTCCAGCACGAGTCGTGGGGATAAGGAGTGAGTAGTGGGTCAGCACACAGTAACTTGTTCCAAAAGCACTGCTGTCCACAGAGCACATGTTTGTCTACAAAATTTGAACAAAAACATATTTTAATATGCGGATAGAGTGCCTTCTGTTTGAGAAAGAAAAACACCCGTGTGAAATATGCAACTCTACATAACTCTACAGCTATGATTATACCCACACTGGGAGTACAAATAGTTGTTTCAACTTTACCATGTACATCTGCACATCTAATACATCAACACTTTCTATGTAAAAAAGTCTTGCTAACATCTGATGCATGTAAACCTCCACCACCAGAAGTTCAACTGGACCTTCATAAGGAACAGCCCCACACACGGTCACCACTGCTCATCCTGGCCTTGCACGTACAGACCAGACCTTACCCAATTTTAGGGTAATGACCGTGATCACAGCCTTAGCTGTCATTCTCTTCAGTCAAAATTTCCATGTGACAAAGGCCAGTAAACATTTGACAGCCCTGGAGATGGAAAAGCTGAATCTGTGAAATAAAGAATGAAGTAGCAGCAATGGCAGAAAGCAGAGAAGGTACGAAGAGGAATAAAGGATCGTTAGCAATTCTCACAATTAATTAAACAAAGCTAAGGAGGAGATGAACAGAGCACTTCAGATAGCTCATTGCTGGGGCTGGAGGCAGGGGGGTGGTATTCTCCAAGGCCTTTTGCGGGTTACCACAAAGAGAGTTCACAGATCTTCCACTCACTTACTTAAATATTTGATATGAAATTAAAGCCCTGTTCCAACTTTTATGACCACTGTCTCCCTCACTCTCCCCTCCTCCTATTCCCAGCAGACCCCTTCATCCTTCACATGCCTGTCCTCAGACCAAGACATCAGCACAATTAGCACCAGCCCACTGGCGCCAATTAGCAGCCAATAGTGTCTATATTATGGAAGGGGGGGATGGAGGAGCGGGTCCTGTGTCTCCAGCCTGCCTTCACACTCAATTAGATTAAGTGGAGTCTCCTGGCTGTGGTTGGTTGGACAGTTGTTGCAGTAATTGTGTCTTCTCTGTTGCTGCAGGCAATCTCCTCCTAGGCTCTCCGATACCCCTTTATTGACTCCCTGTGTTGTCCACTTACATCAACACACACTCCTTCAAAGAGAAAAGGGGGAGGGCAGCGAGGAGGAGCAGAGCGGGGTTGGGGATGAGAGAGAAAGACAGAAAGACCCCAATGTCTTCCTTTAAAAAGTCTTAGTTGAGTCTGAAACTCCAGGGCCGTGTCGCTTTGACCTCCCCAGGGTTCAGCCGTGATTGTTCGCTGTGACTGTCACATGGCCCGGCTTCAAACAGGGACAGAGCGGGACAGCTCCAGTGAAAAGCCTCACGGGTGATCCAACTCACTTGGCATTTCACAGGGGAGTGCCCAGTGTCTTTGGGGGAAAGAAACACTAATAACGTGTTTTTAACTCGGAAATAAACTTCACTAGAAAATGAGCTGGTGGGTTTCCCGCTCTAGCTCTTGGCCGGTGGCAAATGCTGGGAAATGAGGAGGATAATTGGAAGAGCTGACTGGAGGTATGCTCCTCTGTAACACTGGAGCACTGCACAGCGCGACTTTAACATTTGTACTTTGGCTTTATTCTGCTTCACAACGATGCTTTGCAGGTATCTGATGAGACTGAAATTCCAACTCTTCAATACAGAAGTGAAAAAAAAATTAAAATCAGTTTTTATGCGTTCCCAGTTAATTTAAAAGTCCCGTCTTAAATTCTGTAGCTTTTGCACACTGTTTTATAATACCACATTGAGATGGTGCTATAATAGGATGTACTTTGACAGAACACTCTTCATTTTTATTTTTAAACTCATGAAGGCCAACTGCTACTTAGCACCAATACAAATATTTGTGCTTCTTGTGTAGTTTCAAGTGTCTTCCTGTTTTTAACAGGACAATCTGATGTGTTTTCTGCTTTGACACCTATTTTAAGATGAGTTGAATTGTGCTCTGCTGATCTTCTCATCCTGGCTACAGAAGAGCTGTGGTGGAAGATCACCAGACAAGCAGACCAAAATGAGGTAAATCCCATCCTTGATGTGACATTATGTATCACAATTATTACAAGTCCTGTTATTGATGTGCAATTTAAAAACAACAGAAGCATCAAAACCACATATGAACCTCTAATTATGATATTTGATACTAGGAAGAGGAAGAATCCATTTTCCAAAGTAAGATTTTCCACAGGACTTAAAGAAATATCAGCACATACAGAAGCGTTGATAATAAAACACACTAATCTTGGGAGGAGAGAAAAAAACCAAACCTGAACCCTATTTGGCAAAAATGTGTGAGCACGACCAGTTGGTGCTTCTATAATAAACTGTTAGAGGGAAAGGACAAAGGAGTGGATGTGAGAATGAAGCACATTTTCAAGGGGTACAAAGCCATAGTTTCACTCCTGCAACAGATGAAGAAGTGTGACACATTCCTGGACAAATCTCTTACACCAGCTGCAGCTTCTTATCTGTGAATCACAGATGACAGTTCCTACCTGAGCAGGGAATACAGCAGTTGATGTGCGTAGTTTGTGCAATACTTAAAATGGATTTTCTTTTGCTTTATGTCAATATTGAAGATTTTCCTTGAGATGCTGGCAAAAAGGAAATTATAGGACTGATGTGGAACTCCTGAGGGAAGTTCTTTCCCTGCATTAAGTTTATTGGTCACCTTACATTAGCCTAATAGACCTTTCTGGTCTTAAAATCTCTGCTTAAGTATTTCAGCTAAGAGTAAGGAACACAGCTATGAGTAAGAAGGAAGAAACTGCCAACAAACGCTCTCTGTCATAGCTCTGCTATCTTCTCAAGAGCCTAGGGAAGGCAAGGTATTTCTTGACATTCCTTACTGCAAATTTACAGAGTAATGTGCAGAGAGAAAAAAAATATTCAAGAAGAAAACAAGAGAATGCACCAAATAATGATGAAAGATTAGACTGTGGACAAGTATAGCTCAGTAGTCCATGCGCCAATTAGTGAAGTCTCTTACGAAGGAACAGCATAGGCTTATGCAGGTATGAATAGCACTTCCACCTCCAAAATATTTTTTTTGAGTTAGATTGCTTTAAAGACCCTCCTGATATAACCAGTTTGATAGTATTGTACGAACCAGAGAATAAGATTTGTTAAAAAAAATACCACTTGAAACTACATACCATGCTGTATTATCAGAAAATTCTTTAAGTTTAATTTGTGTTTGTTATTTTTCAATCTAATGATGTAAATGTTTTTGGTCCATGACTGAAACTGAACTTGAACTATATGACTGAATAGACAATGCATGCTCTGCTTAGTCACACAAAGTCAAATGCTATCCTTCAGAGTTATTTGGATCAAATTCTGCATCATATACTACCTAATAGATACTCATTATGTAATAATATATATTACACACACACACATATATATATATCTGTAGATTGTCCTTTGTATTAGCAGTGTTCTCTCCTAAGAGCAGAAACACCTGCACGGAACCCAAGTAGTATGAAAGAATGCAAACACCAGCTCCGTTTCTACAAGCTGATGAGCAATTTCAGGTCATGGGCTGGATTTTCAAAACTGCTCTGCTACTTCCAAGCTTCTCTCGGAAACATATTGTCAGATTTAGACAAAGTCTATGCACAATAATGGACATCCAAGGCCAAGTCTATCAATCACTTACACTGAAAGCCCCCCAACTCAATTTCCAACAGCCTGAGAGCTGCCCGACTCTCATTCCTACTCCACTCCCAGGATGTGTTTAGAGCACATCCATGCTGTAGTCTTTGAGCACTGGATGTCCACCAGCAATAACCAGAGAGTGCCTGGCTCAGGCTTCCCACCCATTTGTACTTCATTTAGTGTCTTCTAACTTGAAGTAGATGTCTTATTTTTTCTCTCCAGTCAGTAGACTACTTCCAAGAGTAAGATTAAAAAATTTATATTGATGTCAGAAGTACTTTCTCCTTCTTTTCCTTTAACTTCCTTCTGCCTGAGATTCCTCTTACAAACTATGTCCCATACTTCACCCCTCTGGGCTTCTCCAGCTTTTCTGTGAAAAGTATCTGTTAAGTTTATCACTTCTCTCCACCTGTTAGTGCTTTCTTCTGTTATTCCTTTAGCTCTTTTTCTTCTGTTCCCTTCCCAATGTGCTATCAATATTTCTCATCTCAGGCCCTTTCCATCTATTTCTCCGTTTCCTCCCTACTCCATCCTGACATGGTTGTTTTCTCTCTTTTGCCATGTGTTCTATTATCTCTTTTCCTTATTTTGC